>NC_135255.1:4865000-4880000 GCF_964204865.1 Styela clava
TGCGGCCCCGGACATCTAAGGGCATCACAGACCTGTTATTGCTCAATCTCGTGTGGCTAAACGCCACTAGTCCCTCTAAGAAGTTAGACGCCGACCGAGAAGGTCGCGTAACTATTTAGCATGCCAGAGTCTCGTTCGTTATCGGAATTAACCAGACAAATCGCTCCACCAACTAAGAACGGCCATGCACCACCACCCACAGAATCAAGAAAGAGCTCTCAATCTGTCAATCCTACCTGTGTCCGGGCCGGGTGAGTTTCCCCGTGTTGAGTCAAATTAAGCCGCAGGCTCCACTCCTGGTGGTGCCCTTCCGTCAATTCCTTTAAGTTTCAGCTTTGCAACCATACTTCCCCCGGAACCCAAAGACTTTGGTTTCCCGGAAGCTGCCGGAAAGGTCGTCATGGTAACGCCTCCCGATCGCTAGTTGGCATCGTTTATAGTCAGAACTAGGACGGTATCTGATCGTCTTCGAACCTCTGACTTTCGCTCTTGATTAAAGAAAACATTCTTGGCGAATGCTTTCGCAGTAGTTCGTCTTCCGCCGATCCAAGAATTTCACCTCTAACGGCAGAGTACGGACGCCCCCGTCTGTCCCTCTTAATCATTACCTCGTGCTCCGAAAACCAACAAAATAGAACCGAGGTCCTATTCCATTATTCCATGCAACACTATGCAGGCGAACAGCCTGCTTTGAACACTCTAATTTTTTCAAAGTAAACTTATCGGCCACCGCCGACACTCAGTCAAGAGCACCGACGGAGAACCGAAGGTGAGGCGAACGCAACCAGTGACACGCCTTGCGACGGACCGGCGGCGCTCGCCCAAAATCCAACTACGAGCTTTTCAACAGCAACAACTTTAGCATACACTGTTGGAGCTGGAATTACCGCGGCTGCTGGCACCAGACTTGCCCTCCAATGGATACTCGTTAAGAGTTTTAGGATGTACTCATTCCAATTACAGGGCCTCGTTAGAGTCCTGTATTGTTATTTTTCGTCACTACCTCCCCGTGTCGGGAATGGGTAATTTGCGCGCCTGCTGCCTTCCTTGGATGTGGTAGCCGTTTCTCAGGCTCCCTCTCCGGAATCGAACCCTGATTCCCCGTTACCCGTTATCACAAAGGTAGGCACGTAGCGTACCTTCGACAGTTGATAGGGCAGACACTTGAATGATACGTCGTCGGTGCAGAGACCGTACGATCCGCGTGGTTATCCAGAGTCATCAAACGTCACATGACGAACCCGGTCGGTTTTGATCTGATAAAAGCGCGCCTCCCGAAGTCGGCGCTTAATGCATGTATTAGCTCTAGAATTACCACAGTTATCCACTTCGCTTACGAGACCAAATAAACCAAGACTGATTTAATGAGCCATTCGCAGTTTCGCTTTACGAGAACTCGTACTTGCACCTGCATGGCTTAATCTTTGAGACAAGCATATCACTACTGGCAGGATCAACCAGATAGCTGCGACAGCTGCGCTCGGCCCTTGCTGGGCCGCCCGGCGCGTGCTCGTCGCATTCGTTTAAGACCGAGGCGATCGCCTGCGGCCGTACTCAGCTTCGACAGTCGCTGGCCGCGACGTCCACGCTCTCGCCGGCAGTGCCAGGCGGAGCGATTTGCGTTTTTTCTTTGCTCGCCCTCTCTCGGGCTCGATCCATTCAGTTTCGCACAAACAAGAGCTCTGCCGGCCGCCTGCAGCGGTGCCTAAAACCCGGGCATAACAATGCGACCGTTCTGCTAGGCCGACAAGCGCTCAAGCCAGACGCTCGATCGAACGCCCCCTACATATTAGTCGAGACAACGGCTCGCTCATTAGCATCGCGTTTGTACTTTAACTTTTTTTGGCTCGGCTTTTTTCGACGCCGATGCCGGCGACGCAGCACTCTCTCGGCCGCCAGCCACCGAGAAAAGGGTGCGCTCCGACCGGCCCCGCACCGCTCTTTCTTAGCTCATTCGAGTTTACTGTCTTTCGCTCTGACATGCCTTACCTAGGGTTAGGTTAGTATGCTTGCACGTTTGTACTTTAACTTTTTTCGGCTCGGCTTCTTTCGACGCCGATGCCGGCGACGCAGCACTCTCTCGCCCGCCAGCCACCGAGAAAAGGGTGCGCTCCGACCGGCCCCGCACCGCTCTTTCTTAGCTCATTCGAGTTTACTGTCTTTCGCTCTGACATGCCTTACCTAGGGTTAGGTTAGTATGCTTGCACGTTTGTACTTTAACTTTTTTCGGCTCGGCTTCTTTCGACGCCGATGCCGGCGACGCAGCACTCTCTCGCCCGCCAGCCACCGAGAAAAGGGTGCGCTCCGACCGGCCCCGCACCGCTCTTTATTGGCTCATTCGAGTTTACTGTCTTTCGCTCTAACATGCCTTACCTAGGGTTAGGTTAGTATGCTTGCACGTTTGTACTTTAACTTTTTTCGGCTCGGCTTCTTTCGACGTCGATGCCGGCGACGCAGCACTTTCTCGGCCGCCAGCCACCGAGAAAAGGGTGCGCTCCGACCGGCCCCGCACCGCTCTTTCTTGGCTCATTCGAGTTTACTGTCTTTCGCTCTGATGTGCCTTACCTAGGGTTAGGTTAGTATGCTTGCACGTTTGTACTTTAACTTTTTTCGGCTCGGCTTCTTTCGACGCCGAGGCCGGCGACTCAGCACTCTCTCGGCCGCCAGCCACCGAGAAAAGGGTGCGCTCCGACCGGCCCCGCACCGCTCTTTCTTAGCTCATTCGAGTTTACTGTCTTTCGCTCTGACATGCCTTACCTAGGGTTAGGTTAGTATGCTTGCACGTTTGTACTTTAACTTTTTTCGGCTCGGCTTCTTTCGACGCCGATGCCGGCGACGCAGCACTCTCTCGGCCGCCAGCCACCGAGAAAAGGGTGCGCTCCGACCGGCCCCGCACCGCTCTTTCTTAACTCATTCGAGTTTACTGTCTTTCGCTCTGACATGCCTTACCTAGGGTTAGGTTAGTATGCTTGCACGTTTGTACTTTAACTTTTTTCGGCTCGGCTTCTTTCGACGCCGATGCCGGCGACGCAGCACTCTCTCGCCCGCCAGCCACCGAGAAAAGGATGCGCTCCGACCGGCCCCGCACCGCTCTTTCTTGGCTCATTCGAGTTTACTGTCTTTCGCTCTGACATGCATTACCTAGGGTTAGGTTAGTATGCTTGCACGTTTGTACTTTAACTTTTTTCGGCTCGGCTTCTTTCGACGCCGATGCTGGCGACGCAGCACTCTCTCGGCCGCCAGCCACCGAGAAAAGGGTGCGCTCCGACCGGCCCCGCACCGCTCTTTCTTAGCTCATTCGAGTTTACTGTCTTTCGCTCTGACATGCCTTACCTAGGGTTAGGTTAGTATGCTTGCACGTTTGTACTTTAACTTTTTTCGGCTCGGCTTCTTTCGACGCCGATGCCGGCGACGCAGCACTCTCTCGCCCGCCAGCCACCGAGAAAAGGGTGCGCTCCGACCGGCCCCGCACCGCTCTTTCTTGGCTCATTCGAGTTTACTGTCTTTCGCTCTGACATGCCTTACCTAGGGTTAGGTTAGTATGCTTGCACGTTTGTACTTTAACTTTTTTCGGCTCGGCTTCTTTCGACGCCGATGCCGGCGACGCAGCACTCTCTCGGCCGCCAGCCACCGAGAAAAGGGTGCGCTCCGACCGGCCCCACACCGCTCTTTCTTAGCTCATTCGAGTTTACTGTCTTTCGCTCTGACATGCCTTACCTAGGGTTAGGTTAGTATGCTTGCACGTTTGTACTTTAACTTTTTTCGGCTCGGCTTCTTTCGACGCCGATGCCGGCGACGCAGCACTCTCTCGGCCGCCAGCCACCGAGAAAAGGGTGCGCTCCGACCGGCCCCGCACCGCTCTTTCTTAGCTCATTCGAGTTTACTGTCTTTCGCTCTGACATGCCTTACCTAGGGTTAGGTTAGTATGCTTGCACGTTTGTACTTTAACTTTTTTCGGCTCGGCTTCTTTCGACGCCGATGCCGGCGACGCAGCACTCTCTCGCACGCCAGCCACCGAGAAAAGGGTGCGCTCCGACCGGCCCCGCACCGCTCTTTCTTGGCTCATTCGAGTTTACTGTTTTCGCTCTGACATGCATTACCTAGGGTTAGGTTAGTATGCTTGCACGTTTGTACTTTAACTTTTTTCGGCTCGGCTTCTTTCGACGCCGATGCCGGCGACGCAGCACTCTCTCGCCCGCCAGCCACCGAGAAAAGGGTGCGCTCCGACCGGTCCCGCACCGCTCTTTCTTGGCTCATTCGAGTTTACTGTCTTTCGCTCTGACATGCATTACCTAGGGTTAGGTTAGTATGCTTGCACGTTTGTACTTTAACTTTTTTCGGCTCGGCTTCTTTCGACGCCGATGCCGGCGACGCAGCACTCTCTCGGCCGCCAGCCACCGAGAAAAGGGTGCGCTCCGACCGGCCCCGCACCGCTCTTTCTTAGCTCATTCGAGTTTACTGTCTTTCGCTCTGACATGCCTTACTTAGGGTTAGGTTAGTATGCTTGCACGTTTGTACTTTAACTTTTTTCGGCTCGGCTTCTTTCGACGCCGATGCCGGCGACGCAGCACTCTCTCGCCCGCCAGCCACCGAGAAAAGGGTGCGCTCCGACCGGCCCCGCACCGTACGCCGCTCTTTCTTGGCTCATTCGAGTTTACTGTCTTTCGCTCTAACACACCTTACCTAGGGTTAGGTTAGTATGCTTGCACGTTTGTACTTTAACTTTTTTCGGCTCGGCTTCTTTCGACGCCGATGCCGGCGACGCAGCACTCTCTCGCCCGCCAGCCACCGAGAAAAGGGTGCGCTCCGACCGGCCCCGCACCGCTCTTTATTGGCTCATTCGAGTTTACTGTCTTTCGCTCTAACATGCCTTACCTAGGGTTAGGTTAGTATGCTTGCACGTTTGTACTTTAACTTTTTTCGGCTCGGCTTCTTTCGACGCCGATGCCGGCGACGCAGCACTCTCTCGGCCGCCAGCCACCGAGAAAAGGGTGCGCTCCGACCGGCCCCGCACCGCTCTTTCTTGGCTCATTCGAGTTTACTGTCTTTCGCTCTGACATGCCTTACCTAGGGTTAGGTTAGTATGCTTGCACGTTTGTACTTTAACTTTTTTCGGCTCGGCTTCTGTCGACGCCGATGCCGGCGACGCAGCACTCTCTCGGCCGCCAGCCACCGAGAAAAGGGTGCGCTCCGACCGGCCCCGCACCGCTCTTTCTTGGCTCATTCGAGTTTACTGTCTTTCGCTCTGACATGCATTACCTAGGGTTAGGTTAGTATGCTTGCACGTTTGTACTTTAACTTTTTTCGGCTCGGCTTCTTTCGACGCCGATGCCGGCGACGCAGCACTCTCTCGGCCGCCAGCCACCGAGAAAAGGGTGCGCTCCGACCGGCCCCGCACCGCTCTTTCTTAGCTCATTCGAGTTTACTGTCTTTCGCTCTGACATGCCTTACCTAGGGTTAGGTTAGTATGCTTGCACGTTTGTACTTTAACTTTTTTCGGCTCGGCTTCTTTCGACGCCGATGCCGGCGACGCAGCACTCTCTCGCCCGCCAGCCACCGAGAAAAGGGTGCGCTCCGACCGGCCCCGCACCGCTCTTTATTGGCTCATTCGAGTTTACTGTCTTTCGCTCTAACATGCCTTACCTAGGGTTAGGTTAGTATGCTTGCACGTTTGTACTTTAACTTTTTTCGGCTCGGCTTCTTTCGACGCCGATGCCGGCGACGCAGCACTCTCTCGGCCGCCAGCCACCGAGAAAAGGGTGCGCTCCGACCGGCCCCGCACCGCTCTTTCTTAGCTCATTCGAGTTTACTGTCTTTCGCTCTGACATGCCTTACCTAGGGTTAGGTTAGTATGCTTGCACGTTTGTACTTTAACTTTTTTCGGCTCGGCTTCTTTCGACGCCGATGCCGGCGACGCAGCACTCTCTCGCCCGCCAGCCACCGAGAAAAGGGTGCGCTCCGACCGGCCCCGCACCGCTCTTTCTTGGCTCATTCGAGTTTACTGTCTTTCGCTCTGACATGCATTACCTAGGGTTAGGTTAGTATGCTTGCACGTTTGTACTTTAACTTTTTTCGGCTCGGCTTCTTTCGACGCCGATGCTGGCGACGCAGCACTCTCTCGGCCGCCAGCCACCGAGAAAAGGGTGCGCTCCGACCGGCCCCGCACCGCTCTTTCTTAGCTCATTCGAGTTTACTGTCTTTCGCTCTGACATGCCTTACCTAGGGTTAGGTTAGTATGCTTGCACGTTTGTACTTTAACTTTTTTCGGCTCGGCTTCTTTCGACGCCGATGCCGGCGACGCAGCACTCTCTCGGCCGCCAGCCACCGAGAAAAGGGTGCGCTCCGACCGGCCCCGCACCGCTCTTTCTTGGCTCATTCGAGTTTACTGTCTTTCGCTCTGACATGCCTTACCTAGGGTTAGGTTAGTATGCTTGCACGTTTGTACTTTAACTTTTTTCGGCTCGGCTTCTTTCGACGCCGATGCCGGCGACGCAGCACTCTCTCGGCCGCCAGCCACCGAGAAAAGGGTGCGCTCCGACCGGCCCCGCACCGCTCTTTCTTGGCTCATTCGAGTTTACTGTCTTTCGCTCTGACATGCCTTACCTAGGGTTAGGTTAGTATGCTTGCACGTTTGTACTTTAACTTTTTTCGGCTCGGCTTCTTTCGACTCCGATGCCGGCGACGCAGCACTCTCTCGGCCGCCAGCCACCGAGAAAAGGGTGCGCTCCGACCGGCCCCGCACCGCTCTTTCTTAGCTCATTCGAGTTTACTGTCTTTCGCTCTGACATGCCTTACCTAGGGTTAGGTTAGTATGCTTGCACGTTTGTACTTTAACTTTTTTCGGCTCGGCTTCTTTCGACGCCGATGCCGGCGACGCAGCACTCTCTCGCCCGCCAGCCACCGAGAAAAGGGTGCGCTCCGACCGGCCCCGCACCGCTCTTTCTTGGCTCATTCGAGTTTACTGTCTTTCGCTCTGACATGCATTACCTAGGGTTAGGTTAGTATGCTTGCACGTTTGTACTTTAACTTTTTTCGGCTCGGCTTCTTTCGACGCCGATGCCGGCGACGCAGCACTCTCTCGGCCGCCAGCCACCGAGAAAAGGGTGCGCTCCGACCGGCCCCGCACCGCTCTTTCTTAGCTCATTCGAGTTTACTGTCTTTCGCTCTGACATGCCTTACCTAGGGTTAGGTTAGTATGCTTGCACGTTTGTACTTTATCTTTTTTCGGCTCGGCTTCTTTCGACGCCGATGCCGGCGACGCAGCACTCTCTCGCCCGCCAGCCACCGAGAAAAGGGTGCGCTCCGACCGGCCCCGCACCGCTCTTTCTTGGCTCATTCGAGTTTACTGTCTTTCGCTCTGACATGCATTACCTAGGGTTAGGTTAGTATGCTTGCACGTTTGTACTTTAACTTTTTTCGGCTCGGCTTCTTTCGACGCCGATGCCGGCGACGCAGCACTCTCTCGCCCGCCAGCCACCGAGAAAAGGGTGCGCTACGACCGGCCCCGCACCGCTCTTTCTTGGCTCATTCGAGTTTACTGTCTTTCGCTCTGATATGCATTACCTAGGGTTAGGTTAGTATGCTTGCACGTTTGTACTTTAACTTTTTTCGGCTCGGCTTCTTTCGACGCCGATGCCGGCGACGCAGCACTCTCTCGGCCGCCAGCCACCGAGAAAAGGGTGCGCTCCGACCGGCCCCGCACCGCTCTTTCTTAGCTCATTCGAGTTTACTGTCTTTCGCTCTGACATGCCTTACCTAGGGTTAGGTTAGTATGCTTGCACGTTTGTACTTTAACTTTTTTCGGCTCGGCTTCTTTCGACGCCGATGCCGGCGACGCAGCACTCTCTCGCCCGCCAGCCACCGAGAAAAGGGTGCGCTCCGACCGGCCCCGCACCGTACGCCGCTCTTTCTTGGCTCATTCGAGTTTACTGTCTTTCGCTCTAACACACCTTACCTAGGGTTAGGTTAGTATGCTTGCACGTTTGTACTTTAACTTTTTTCGGCTCGGCTTCTTTCGACGCCGATGCCGGCGACGCAGCACTCTCTCGCCCGCCAGCCACCGAGAAAAGGGTGCGCTCCGACCGGCCCCGCACCGCTCTTTATTGGCTCATTCGAGTTTACTGTCTTTCGCTCTAACATGCCTTACCTAGGGTTAGGTTAGTATGCTTGCACGTTTGTACTTTAACTTTTTTCGGCTCGGCTTCTTTCGACGCCGATGCCGGCGACGCAGCACTCTCTCGGCCGCCAGCCACCGAGAAAAGGGTGCGCTTCGACCGGCCCCGCACCGCTCTTTCTTGGCTCATTCGAGTTTACTGTCTTTCGCTCTGACATGCCTTACCTAGGGTTAGGTTAGTATGCTTGCACGTTTGTACTTTAACCTTTTTCGGCTCGGCTTCTGTCGACGCCGATGCCGGCGACGCAGCACTCTCTCGGCCGCCAGCCACCGAGAAAAGGGTGCGCTCCGACCGGCCCCGCACCGCTCTTTCTTAGCTCATTCGAGTTTACTGTCTTTCGCTCTGACATGCCTTACCTAGGGTTAGGTTAGTATGCTTGCACGTTTGTACTTTAACTTTTTTCGGCTCGGCTTCTTTCGACGCCGATGCCGACGACGCAGCACTCTCTCGCCCGCCAGCCACCGAGAAAAGGGTGCGCTCCGACCGGCCCCGCACCGCTCTTTCTTGGCTCATTCGAGTTTACTGTCTTTCGATCTGACATGCATTACCTAGGGTTAGGTTAGTATGCTTGCACGTTTGTACTTTAACTTTTTTCGGCTCGGCTTCTTTCGACGCCGATGCCGGCGACGCAGCACTCTCTCGCCCGCCAGCCACCGAGAAAAGGGTGCGCTCCGACCGGCCCCGCACCGCTCTTTCTTAGCTCATTCGAGTTTACTGTCTTTCGCTCTGACATGCCTTACCTAGGGTTAGGTTAGTATGCTTGCACGTTTGTACTTTAACTTTTTTCGGCTCGGCTTCTTTCGACGCCGATGCCGGCGACGCAGCACTCTCTCGCCCGCCAGCCACCGAGAAAAGGGTGCGCTCCGACCGGCCCCGCACCGCTCTTTCTTGGCTCATTCGAGTTTACTGTCTTTCGCTCTGACATGCCTTACCTAGGGTTAGGTTAGTATGCTTGCACGTTTGTACTTTAACTTTTTTCGGCTCGGCTTCTTTCGACGCCGATGCCGGCGACGCAGCACTCTCTCGGCCGCCAGCCACCGAGAAAAGGGTGTGCTCCGACCGGCCCCGCACCGCTCTTTCTTAGCTCATTCGAGTTTACTGTCTTTCGCTCTGACATGCCTTACCTAGGGTTAGGTTAGTATGCTTGCACGTTTGTACTTTAACTTTTTTCGGCTCGGCTTCTTTCGACGCCGATGCCGGCGACGCAGCACTCTCTCGCCCGCCAGCCACCGAGAAAAGGGTGCGCTCCGACCGGCCCCGCACCGCTCTTTCTTGGCTCATTCGAGTTTACTGTCTTTCGCTCTGACATGCATTACCTAGGGTTAGGTTAGTATGCTTGCACGTTTGTACTTTAACTTTTTTCGGCTCGGCTTCTTTCGACGCCGATGCCGGCGACGCAGCACTCTCTCGCCCGCCAGCCACCGAGTAAAGGGTGCGCTCCGACCGGCCCCGCACCGCTCTTTCTTGGCTCATTCGAGTTTACTGTCTTTCGCTCTGACATGCATTACCTAGGGTTAGGTTAGTATGCTTGCACGTTTGTACTTTAACTTTTTTCGGCTCGGCTTCTTTCGACGCCGATGCCGGCGACGCAGCACTCTCTCGCCCGCCAGCCACCGAGAAAAGGGTGCGCTCCGACCGGCCCCGCACCGTACGCCGCTCTTTCTTGGCTCATTCGAGTTTACTGTCTTTCGCTCTAACACACCTTACCTAGGGTTAGGTTAGTATGCTTGCACGTTTGTACTTTAACTTTTTTCGGCTCGGCTTCTTTCGACGCCGATGCCGGCGACGCAGCACTCTCTCGCCCGCCAGCCACCGAGAAAAGGGTGCGCTCCGACCGGCCCCGCACCGCTCTTTATTGGCTCATTCGAGTTTACTGTCTTTCGCTCTAACATGCCTTACCTAGGGTTAGGTTAGTATGCTTGCACGTTTGTACTTTAACTTTTTTCGGCTCGGCTTCTTTCGACGCCGATGCCGGCGACGCAGCACTCTCTCGGCCGCCAGCCACCGAGAAAAGGGTGCGCTCCGACCGGCCCCGCACCGCTCTTTCTTGGCTCATTCGAGTTTACTGTCTTTCGCTCTGACATGCCTTACCTAGGGTTAGGTTAGTATGCTTGCACGTTTGTACTTTAACCTTTTTCGGCTCGGCTTCTGTCGACGCCGATGCCGGCGACGCAGCACTCTCTCGGCCGCCAGCCACCGAGAAAAGGGTGCGCTCCGACCGGCCCCGCACCGCTCTTTCTTAGCTCATTCGAGTTTACTGTCTTTCGCTCTGACATGCCTTACCTAGGGTTAGGTTAGTATGCTTGCACGTTTGTACTTTAACTTTTTTCGGCTCGGCTTCTTTCGACGCCGATGCCGACGACGCAGCACTCTCTCGCCCGCCAGCCACCGAGAAAAGGGTGCGCTCCGACCGGCCCCGCACCGCTCTTTCTTGGCTCATTCGAGTTTACTGTCTTTCGCTCTGACATGCATTACCTAGGGTTAGGTTAGTATGCTTGCACGTTTGTACTTTAACTTTTTTCGGCTCGGCTTCTTTCGACGCCGATGCCGGCGACGCAGCACTCTCTCGCCCGCCAGCCACCGAGAAAAGGGTGCGCTCCGACCGGCCCCGCACCGCTCTTTCTTAGCTCATTCGAGTTTACTGTCTTTCGCTCTGACATGCCTTACCTAGGGTTAGGTTAGTATGCTTGCACGTTTGTACTTTAACTTTTTTCGGCTCGGCTTCTTTCGACGCCGATGCCGGCGACGCAGCACTCTCTCGCCCGCCAGCCACCGAGAAAAGGGTGCGCTCCGACCGGCCCCGCACCGCTCTTTCTTGGCTCATTCGAGTTTACTGTCTTTCGCTCTGACATGCCTTACCTAGGGTTAGGTTAGTATGCTTGCACGTTTGTACTTTAACTTTTTTCGGCTCGGCTTCTTTCGACGCCGATGCCGGCGACGCAGCACTCTCTCGGCCGCCAGCCACCGAGAAAAGGGTGCGCTCCGACCGGCCCCGCACCGCTCTTTCTTAGCTCATTCGAGTTTACTGTCTTTCGCTCTGACATGCCTTACCTAGGGTTAGGTTAGTATGCTTGCACGTTTGTACTTTAACTTTTTTCGGCTCGGCTTCTTTCGACGCCGATGCCGGCGACGCAGCACTCTCTCGCCCGCCAGCCACCGAGAAAAGGGTGCGCTCCGACCGGCCCCGCACCGCTCTTTCTTGGCTCATTCGAGTTTACTGTCTTTCGCTCTGACATGCATTACCTAGGGTTAGGTTAGTATGCTTGCACGTTTGTACTTTAACTTTTTTCGGCTCGGCTTCTTTCGACGCCGATGCCGGCGACGCAGCACTCTCTCGGCCGCCAGCCACCGAGAAAAGCGTGCGCTCCGACCGGCCCCGCACCGCTCTTTCTTAGCTCATTCGAGTTTACTGTCTTTCGCTCTGACATGCCTTACCTAGGGTTAGGTTAGTATGCTTGCACGTTTGTACTTTAACTTTTTTCGGCTCGGCTTCTTTCGACGCCGATGCCGGCGACGCAGCACTCTCTCGGCCGCCAGCCACCGAGAAAAGGGTGCGCTCCGACCGGCCCCGCACCGCTCTTTCTTAGCTCATTCGAGTTTACTGTCTTTCGCTCTGACATGCCTTACCTAGGGTTAGGTTAGTATGCTTGCACGTTTGTACTTTAACTTTTTTCGGCTCGGCTTCTTTCGACGCCGATGCCGGCGACGCAGCACTCTCTCGCCCGCCAGCCACCGAGAAAAGGGTGCGCTCCGACCGGCCCCGCACCGCTCTTTCTTGGCTCATTCGAGTTTACTGTCTTTCGCTCTGACATGCATTACCTAGGGTTAGGTTAGTATGCTTGCACGTTTGTACTTTAACTTTTTTCGGCTCGGCTTCTTTCGACGCCGATGCCGGCGACGCAGCAATCTCTCGCCCGCCAGCCACCGAGAAAAGGGTGCGCTCCGACCGGCCCCGCACCGCTCTTTCTTGGCTCATTCGAGTTTACTGTCTTTCGCTCTGACATGCATTACCTAGGGTTAGGTTAGTATGCTTGCACGTTTGTACTTTAACTTTTTTCGGCTCGGCTTCTTTCGACGCCGATGCCGGCGACGCAGCACTCTCTCGCCCGCCAGCCACCGAGTAAAGGGTGCGCTCCGACCGGCCCCGCACCGCTCTTTCTTGGCTCATTCGAGTTTACTGTCTTTCGCTCTGACATGCATTACCTAGGGTTAGGTTAGTATGCTTGCACGTTTGTACTTTAACTTTTTTCGGCTCGGCTTCTTTCGACGCCGATGCCGGCGACGCAGCACTCTCTCGCCCGCCAGCCACCGAGAAAAGGGTGCGCTCCGACCGGCCCCGCACCGTACGCCGCTCTTTCTTGGCTCATTCGAGTTTACTGTCTTTCGCTCTAACACACCTTACCTAGGGTTAGGTTAGTATGCTTGCACGTTTGTACTTTAACTTTTTTCGGCTCGGCTTCTTTCGACGCCGATGCCGGCGACGCAGCACTCTCTCGCCCGCCAGCCACCGAGAAAAGGGTGCGCTCCGACCGGCCCCGCACCGCTCTTTATTGGCTCATTCGAGTTTACTGTCTTTCGCTCTAACATGCCTTACCTAGGGTTAGGTTAGTATGCTTGCACGTTTGTACTTTAACTTTTTTCGGCTCGGCTTCTTTCGACGCCGATGCCGGCGACGCAGCACTCTCTCGGCCGCCAGCCACCGAGAAAAGGGTGCGCTCCGACCGGCCCCGCACCGCTCTTTCTTGGCTCATTCGAGTTTACTGTCTTTCGCTCTGACATGCCTTACCTAGGGTTAGGTTAGTATGCTTGCACGTTTGTACTTTAACCTTTTTCGGCTCGGCTTCTGTCGACGCCGATGCCGGCGACGCAGCACTCTCTCGGCCGCCAGCCACCGAGAAAAGGGTGCGCTCCGACCGGCCCCGCACCGCTCTTTCTTAGCTCATTCGAGTTTACTGTCTTTCGCTCTGACATGCCTTACCTAGGGTTAGGTTAGTATGCTTGCACGTTTGTACTTTAACTTTTTTCGGCTCGGCTTCTTTCGACGCCGATGCCGACGACGCAGCACTCTCTCGCCCGCCAGCCACCGAGAAAAGGGTGCGCTCCGACCGGCCCCGCACCGCTCTTTCTTGGCTCATTCGAGTTTACTGTCTTTCGCTCTGACATGCATTACCTAGGGTTAGGTTAGTATGCTTGCACGTTTGTACTTTAACTTTTTTCGGCTCGGCTTCTTTCGACGCCGATGCCGGCGACGCAGCACTCTCTCGCCCGCCAGCCACCGAGAAAAGGGTGCGCTCCGACCGGCCCCGCACCGCTCTTTCTTAGCTCATTCGAGTTTACTGTCTTTCGCTCTGACATGCCTTACCTAGGGTTAGGTTAGTATGCTTGCACGTTTGTACTTTAACTTTTTTCGGCTCGGCTTCTTTCGACGCCGATGCCGGCGACGCAGCACTCTCTCGCCCGCCAGCCACCGAGAAAAGGGTGCGCTCCGACCGGCCCCGCACCGCTCTTTCTTGGCTCATTCGAGTTTACTGTCTTTCGCTCTGACATGCCTTACCTAGGGTTAGGTTAGTATGCTTGCACGTTTGTACTTTAACTTTTTTCGGCTCGGCTTCTTTCGACGCCGATGCCGGCGACGCAGCACTCTCTCGGCCGCCAGCCACCGAGAAAAGGGTGCGCTCCGACCGGCCCCGCACCGCTCTTTCTTAGCTCATTCGAGTTTACTGTCTTTCGCTCTGACATGCCTTACCTAGGGTTAGGTTAGTATGCTTGCACGTTTGTACTTTAACTTTTTACGGCTCGGCTTCTTTCGACGCCGATGCCGGCGACGCAGCACTCTCTCGCCCGCCAGCCACCGAGAAAAGGGTGCGCTCCGACCGGCCCCGCACCGCTCTTTCTTGGCTCATTCGAGTTTACTGTCTTTCGCTCT
The DNA here is from genome assembly GCF_964204865.1 of Styela clava. Lineage (NCBI taxonomy): Eukaryota > Metazoa > Chordata > Ascidiacea > Stolidobranchia > Styelidae > Styela > Styela clava. The sequence goes on from NC_135255.1 coordinate 4,879,101, forward strand.
GACATGCATTACCTAGGGTTAGGTTAGTATGCTTGCACGTTTGTACTTTAACTATTTTCGGCTCGGCTTCTTTCGACGCCGATGCCGGCGACGCAGCACTCTCTCGGCCGCCAGCCACCGAGAAAAGCGTGCGCTCCGACCGGCCCCGCACCGCTCTTTCTTAGCTCATTCGAGTTTACTGTCTTTCGCTCTGACATGCCTTACCTAGGGTTAGGTTAGTATGCTTGCACGTTTGTACTTTAACTTTTTTCGGCTCGGCTTCTTTCGACGCCGATGCCGGCGACGCAGCACTCTCTCGGCCGCCAGCCACCGAGAAAAGGGTGCGCTCCGACCGGCCCCGCACCGCTCTTTCTTAGCTCATTCGAGTTTACTGTCTTTCGCTCTGACATGCCTTACCTAGGGTTAGGTTAGTATGCTTGCACGTTTGTACTTTAACTTTTTTCGGCTCGGCTTCTTTCGACGCCGATGCCGGCGACGCAGCACTCTCTCGCCCGCCAGCCACCGAGAAAAGGGTGCGCTCCGACCGGCCCCGCACCGCTCTTTCTTGGCTCATTCGAGTTTACTGTCTTTCGCTCTGACATGCATTACCTAGGGTTAGGTTAGTATGCTTGCACGTTTGTACTTTAACTTTTTTCGGCTCGGCTTCTTTCGACGCCGATGCCGGCGACGCAGCAATCTCTCGCCCGCCAGCCACCGAGAAAAGGGTGCGCTCCGACCGGCCCCGCACCGCTCTTTCTTGGCTCATTCGAGTTTACTGTCTTTCGCTCTGACATGCATTACCTAGGGTTAGGTTAGTATGCTTGCACGTTTGTACTTTAACTTTTTTCGGCTCGGCTTCTTTCGACGCCGATGCCGGCGACGCAGCACTCTCTCGGCCGCCAGCCACCGAGAAAAGGGTGC
>NC_135255.1:4890000-4900000 GCF_964204865.1 Styela clava
ACTTTAACTTTTTTCGGCTCGGCTTCTTTCGACGCCGATGCCGGCGACGCAGCACTCTCTCGCCCGCCAGCCACCGAGAAAAGGGTGCGCTCCGACCGGCCCCGCACCGCTCTTTCATGGCTCATTCGAGTTTACTGTCTTTCGCTCTGACATGCCTTACCTAGGGTTAGGTTAGTATGCTTGCACGTTTGTACTTTAACTTTTTTCGGCTCGGCTTCTTTCGACGCCGATGCCGGCGACGCAGCACTCTCTCGCCCGCCAGCCACCGAGAAAAGGGTGCGCTCCGACCGGCCCCGCACCGCTCTTTCTTGGCTCATTCGAAATTACTGTCTTTCGCTCTGACATGCCTTACCTACGGTTAGGTTAGTATGCTTGCACGTTTGTACTTTAACTTTTTTCGGCTCGGCTTCTTTCGACGCCGATGCCGGCGACGCAGCACTCTCTCGGCCGCCAGCCACCGAGAAAAGGGTGCGCTCCGACCGGCCCCGCACCGCTCTTTCTTAGCTCATTCGAGTTTACTGTCTTTCGCTCTGACATGCCTTACCTAGGGTTAGGTTAGTATGCTTGCACGTTTGTACTTTAACTTTTTTCGGCTCGGCTTCTTTCGACGCCGATGCCGGCGACGCAGCACTCTCTCGCCCGCCAGCCACCGAGAAAAGGATGCGCTCCGACCGGCCCCGCACCGCTCTTTCTTGGCTCATTCGAGTTTACTGTCTTTCGCTCTGACATGCATTACCTAGGGTTAGGTTAGTATGCTTGCACGTTTGTACTTTAACTTTTTTCGGCTCGGCTTCTTTCGACGCCGATGCTGGCTACGCAGCACTCTCTCGGCCGCCAGCCACCGAGAAAAGGGTGCGCTCCGACCGGCCCCGCACCGCTCTTTCTTAGCTCATTCGAGTTTACTGTCTTTCGCTCTGACATGCCTTACCTAGGGTTAGGTTAGTATGCTTGCACGTTTGTACTTTAACTTTTTTCGGCTCGGCTTCTTTCGACGCCGATGCCGGCGACGCAGCACTCTCTCGCCCGCCAGCCACCGAGAAAAGGGTGCGCTCCGACCGGCCCCGCACCGCTCTTTCTTGGCTCATTCGAGTTTACTGTCTTTCGCTCTGACATGCCTTACCTAGGGTTAGGTTAGTATGCTTGCACGTTTGTACTTTAACTTTTTTCGGCTCGGCTTCTTTCGACGCCGATGCCGGCGACGCAGCACTCTCTCGGCCGCCAGCCACCGAGAAAAGGGTGCGCTCCGACCGGCCCCGCACCGCTCTTTCTTAGCTCATTCGAGTTTACAGTCTTTCGCTCTGACATGCCTTACCTAGGGTTAGGTTAGTATGCTTGCACGTTTGTACTTTAACTTTTTTCGGCTCGGCTTCTTTCGACGCCGATGCCGGCGACGCAGCACTCTCTCGGCCGCCAGCCACCGAGAAAAGGGTGCGCTCCGACCGGCCCCGCACCGCTCTTTCTTAGCTCATTCGAGTTTACTGTCTTTCGCTCTGACATGCCTTACCTAGGGTTAGGTTAGTATGCTTGCACGTTTGTACTTTAACTTTTTTCGGCTCGGCTTCTTTCGACGCCGATGCCGGCGACGCAGCACTCTCTCGCCCGCCAGCCACCGAGAAAAGGGTGCGCTCCGACCGGCCCCGCACCGCTCTTTATTGGCTCATTCGAGTTTACTGTCTTTCGCTCTAACATGCCTTACCTAGGGTTAGGTTAGTATGCTTGCACGTTTGTACTTTAACTTTTTTCGGCTCGGCTTCTTTCGACGCCGATGCCGGCGACGCAGCACTCTCTCGGCCGCCAGCCACCGAGAAAAGGGTGCGCTCCGACCGGCCCCGCACCGCTCTTTCTTAGCTCATTCGAGTTTACTGTCTTTCGCTCTGACATGCCTTACCTAGGGTTAGGTTAGTATGCTTGCACGTTTGTACTTAACTTTTTTCGACTCGGCTTCTTTCGACGCCGATGCCGGCGACGCAGCACTCTCTCGCCCGCCAGCCACCGAGAAAAGGGTGCGCTCCGACCGGCCCCGCACCGCTCTTTCTTGGCTCATTCGAGTTTACTGTCTTTCGCTCTGACATGCATTACCTAGGGTTAGGTTAGTATGCTTGCACGTTTGTACTTTAACTTTTTTTGGCTCGGCTTCTTTCGACGCCGATGCTGGCGACGCAGCACTCTCTCGGCCGCCAGCCACCGAGAAAAGGGTGCGCTCCGACCGGCCCCGCACCGCTCTTTCTTAGCTCATTCGAGTTTACTGTCTTTCGCTCTGACATGCCTTACCTAGGGTTAGGTTAGTATGCTTGCACGTTTGTACTTTAACTTTTTTCGGCTCGGCTTCTTTCGACGCCGATGCCGGCGACGCAGCACTCTCTCGGCCGCCAGCCACCGAGAAAAGGGTGCGCTCCGACCGGCCCCGCACCGCTCTTTCTTGGCTCATTCGAGTTTACTGTCTTTCGCTCTGACATGCCTTACCTAGGGTTAGGTTAGTATGCTTGCACGTTTGTACTTTAACTTTTTTCGGCTCGGCTTCTTTCGACGCCGATGCCGGCGACGCAGCACTCTCTCGGCCGCCAGCCACCGAGAAAAGGGTGCGCTCCGACCGGCCCCGCACCGCTCTTTCTTGGCTCATTCGAGTTTACTGTCTTTCGCTCTGACATGCCTTACCTAGGGTTAGGTTAGTATGCTTGCACGTTTGTACTTTAACTTTTTTCGGCTCGGCTTCTTTCGACGCCGATGCCGGCGACGCAGCACTCTCTCGGCCGCCAGCCACCGAGAAAAGGGTGCGCTCCGACCGGCCCCGCACCGCTCTTTCTTAGCTCATTCGAGTTTACTGTCTTTCGCTCTGACATGCCTTACCTAGGGTTAGGTTAGTATGCTTGCACGTTTGTACTTTAACTTTTTTCGGCTCGGCTTCTTTCGACGCCGATGCCGGCGACGCAGCACTCTCTCGCCCGCCAGCCACCGAGAAAAGGGTGCGCTCCGACCGGCCCCGCACCGTACGCCGCTCTTTCTTGGCTCATTCGAGTTTACTGTCTTTCGCTCTAACACACCTTACCTAGGGTTAGGTTAGTATGCTTGCACGTTTTACTTTAACTTTTTTCGGCTCGGCTTCTTTCGACGCCGATGCCGGCGACGCAGCACTCTCTCGCCCGCCAGCCACCGAGAAAAGGGTGCGTTCCGACCGGCCCCGCACCGCTCTTTATTGGCTCTTTCGAGTTTACTGTCTTTCGCTCTAACATGCCTTACCTAGGGTTAGGTTAGTATGCTTGCACGTTTGTACTTTAACTTTTTTCGGCTCGGCTTCTTTCGACGCCGATGCCGGCGACGCAGCACTCTCTCGGCCGCCAGCCACCGAGGAAAGGGTGCGCTCCGACCGGCCCCGCACCGCTCTTTCTTGGCTCATTCGAGTTTACTGTCTTTCGCTCTGACATGCCTTACCTAGGGTTAGGTTAGTATGCTTGCACGTTTGTACTTTAACTTTTTTCGGCTCGGCTTCTTTCGACGCCGATGCCGGCGACGCAGCACTCTCTCGCCCGCCAGCCACCGAGAAAAGGGTGCGCTCCGACCGGCCCCGCACCGCTCTTTCTTGGCTCATTCGAGTTTACTGTCTTTCGCTCTGACATGCATTACCTAGGGTTAGGTTAGTATTCTTGCACGTTTGTACTTTAACTTTTTTCGGCTCGGCTTCTTTCGACGCCGATGCCGGCGACGCAGCACTCTCTCGGCCGCCAGCCACCGAGAAAAGGGTGCGCTCCGACCGGCCCCGCACCGCTCTTTCTTAGCTCATTCGAGTTTACTGTCTTTCGCTCTGACATGCCTTACCTAGGGTTAGGTTAGTATGCTTGCACGTTTGTACTTTAACTTTTTTCGGCTCGGCTTCTTTCGACGCCGATGCCGGCGACGCAGCACTCTCTCGCCCGCCAGCCACCGAGAAAAGGGTGCGCTCCGACCGGCCCCGCACCGCTCTTTATTGGCTCATTCGAGTTTACTGTCTTTCGCTCTAACATGCCTTACCTAGGGTTAGGTTAGTATGCTTGCACGTTTGTACTTTAACTTTTTTCGGCTCGGCTTCTTTCGACGCCGATGCCGGCGACGCAGCACTCTCTCGGCCGCCAGCCACCGAGAAAAGGGTGCGCTCCGACCGGCCCCGCACCGCTCTTTCTTAGCTCATTCGAGTTTACTGTCTTTCGCTCTGACATGCCTTACCTAGGGTTAGGTTAGTATGCTTGCACGTTTGTACTTAACTTTTTTCGACTCGGCTTCTTTCGACGCCGATGCCGGCGACGCAGCACTCTCTCGCCCGCCAGCCACCGAGAAAAGGGTGCGCTCCGACCGGCCCCGCACCGCTCTTTCTTGGCTCATTCGAGTTTACTGTCTTTCGCTCTGACATGCATTACCTAGGGTTAGGTTAGTATGCTTGCACGTTTGTACTTTAACTTTTTTTGGCTCGGCTTCTTTCGACGCCGATGCTGGCGACGCAGCACTCTCTCGGCCGCCAGCCACCGAGAAAAGGGTGCGCTCCGACCGGCCCCGCACCGCTCTTTCTTAGCTCATTCGAGTTTACTGTCTTTCGCTCTGACATGCCTTACCTAGGGTTAGGTTAGTATGCTTGCACGTTTGTACTTTAACTTTTTTCGGCTCGGCTTCTTTCGACGCCGATGCCGGCGACGCAGCACTCTCTCGGCCGCCAGCCACCGAGAAAAGGGTGCGCTCCGACCGGCCCCGCACCGCTCTTTCTTGGCTCATTCGAGTTTACTGTCTTTCGCTCTGACATGCCTTACCTAGGGTTAGGTTAGTATGCTTGCACGTTTGTACTTTAACTTTTTTCGGCTCGGCTTCTTTCGACGCCGATGCCGGCGACGCAGCACTCTCTCGGCCGCCAGCCACCGAGAAAAGGGTGCGCTCCGACCGGCCCCGCACCGCTCTTTCTTGGCTCATTCGAGTTTACTGTCTTTCGCTCTGACATGCCTTACCTAGGGTTAGGTTAGTATGCTTGCACGTTTGTACTTTAACTTTTTTCGGCTCGGCTTCTTTCGACGCCGATGCCGGCGACGCAGCACTCTCTCGGCCGCCAGCCACCGAGAAAAGGGTGCGCTCCGACCGGCCCCGCACCGCTCTTTCTTAGCTCATTCGAGTTTACTGTCTTTCGCTCTGACATGCCTTACCTAGGGTTAGGTTAGTATGCTTGCACGTTTGTACTTTAACTTTTTTCGGCTCGGCTTCTTTCGACGCCGATGCCGGCGACGCAGCACTCTCTCGCCCGCCAGCCACCGAGAAAAGGGTGCGCTCCGACCGGCCCCGCACCGCTCTTTCTTGGCTCATTCGAGTTTACTGTCTTTCGCTCTGACATGCATTACCTAGGGTTAGGTTAGTATGCTTGCACGTTTGTACTTTAACTTTTTTCGGCTCGGCTTCTTTCGACGCCGATGCCGGCGACGCAGCACTCTCTCGGCCGCCAGCCACCGAGAAAAGGGTGCGCTCCGACCGGCCCCGCACCGCTCTTTCTTAGCTCATTCGAGTTTACTGTCTTTCGCTCTGACATGCCTTACCTAGGGTTAGGTTAGTATGCTTGCACGTTTGTACTTTAACTTTTTTCGGCTCGGCTTCTTTCGACGCCGATGCCGGCGACGCAGCACTCTCTCGCCCGCCAGCCACCGAGAAAAGGGTGCGCTCCGACCGGCCCCGCACCGCTCTTTCTTGGCTCATTCGAGTTTACTGTCTTTCGCTCTGACATGCATTACCTAGGGTTAGGTTAGTATGCTTGCACGTTTGTACTTTAACTTTTTTCGGCTCGGCTTCTTTCGACGCCGATGCCGGCGACGCAGCACTCTCTCGGCCGCCAGCCACCGAGAAAAGGGTGCGCTCCGACCGGCCCCGCACCGCTCTTTCTTAGCTCATTCGAGTTTACTGTCTTTCGCTCTGACATGCCTTACCTAGGGTTAGGTTAGTATGCTTGCACGTTTGTACTTTAACTTTTTTCGGCTCGGCTTCTTTCGACGCCGATGCCGGCGACGCAGCACTCTCTCGGCCGCCAGCCACCGAGAAAAGGGTGCGCTCCGACCGGCCCCGCACCGCTCTTTCTTAGCTCATTCGAGTTTACTGTCTTTCGCTCTGACATGCCTTACCTAGGGTTAGGTTAGTATGCTTGCACGTTTGTACTTTAACTTTTTTCGGCTCGGCTTCTTTCGACGCCGATGCCGGCGACGCAGCACTCTCTCGGCCGCCAGCCACCGAGAAAAGGGTGCGCTCCGACCGGCCCCGCACCGCTCTTTCTTAGCTCATTCGAGTTTACTGTCTTTCGCTCTGACATGCCTTACCTAGGGTTAGGTTAGTATGCTTGCACGTTTGTACTTTAACTTTTTTCGGCTCGGCTTCTTTCGACGCCGATGCCGGCGACGCAGCACTCTCTCGCCCGCCAGCCACCGAGAAAAGGGTGCGCTCCGACCGGCCCCGCACCGTACGCCGCTCTTTCTTGGCTCATTCGAGTTTACTGTCTTTCGCTCTAACACACCTTACCTAGGGTTAGGTTAGTATGCTTGCACGTTTGTACTTTAACTTTTTTCGGCTCGGCTTCTTTCGACGCCGATGCCGGCGACGCAGCACTCTCTCGCCCGCCAGCCACCGAGAAAAGGGTGCGCTCCGACCGGCCCCGCACCGCTCTTTATTGGCTCTTTCGAGTTTACTGTCTTTCGCTCTAACATGCCTTACCTAGGGTTAGGTTAGTATGCTTGCACGTTTGTACTTTAACTTTTTTCGGCTCGGCTTCTTTCGACGCCGATGCCGGCGACGCAGCACTCTCTCGGCCGCCAGCCACCGAGGAAAGGGTGCGCTCCGACCGGCCCCGCACCGCTCTTTCTTGGCTCATTCGAGTTTACTGTCTTTCGCTCTGACATGCCTTACCTAGGGTTAGGTTAGTATGCTTGCACGTTTGTACTTTAACTTTTTTCGGCTCGGCTTCTTTCGACGCCGATGCCGGCGACGCAGCACTCTCTCGCCCGCCAGCCACCGAGAAAAGGGTGCGCTCCGACCGGCCCCGCACCGCTCTTTCTTGGCTCATTCGAGTTTACTGTCTTTCGCTCTGACATGCATTACCTAGGGTTAGGTTAGTATTCTTGCACGTTTGTACTTTAACTTTTTTCGGCTTGGCTTCTTTCGACGCCGATGCCGGCGACGCAGCACTCTCTCGGCCGCCAGCCACCGAGAAAAGGGTGCGCTCCGACCGGCCCCGCACCGCTCTTTCTTAGCTCATTCGAGTTTACTGTCTTTCGCTCTGACATGCCTTACCTAGGGTTAGGTTAGTATGCTTGCACGTTTGTACTTTAACTTTTTTCGGCTCGGCTTCTTTCGACGCCGATGCCGGCGACGCAGCACTCTCTCGCCCGCCAGCCACCGAGAAAAGGGTGCGCTCCGACCGGCCCCGCACCGCTCTTTATTGGCTCATTCGAGTTTACTGTCTTTCGCTCTAACATGCCTTACCTAGGGTTAGGTTAGTATGCTTGCACGTTTGTACTTTAACTTTTTTCGGCTCGGCTTCTTTCGACGCCGATGCCGGCGACGCAGCACTCTCTCGGCCGCCAGCCACCGAGAAAAGGGTGCGCTCCGACCGGCCCCGCACCGCTCTTTCTTAGCTCATTCGAGTTTACTGTCTTTCGCTCTGACATGCCTTACCTAGGGTTAGGTTAGTATGCTTGCACGTTTGTACTTTAACTTTTTTCGACTCGGCTTCTTTCGACGCCGATGCCGGCGACGCAGCACTCTCTCGCCCGCCAGCCACCGAGAAAAGGGTGCGCTCCGACCGGCCCCGCACCCCTCTTTCTTGGCTCATTCGAGTTTACTGTCTTTCGCTCTGACATGCATTACCTAGGGTTAGGTTAGTATGCTTGCACGTTTGTACTTTAACTTTTTTTGGCTCGGCTTCTTTCGACGCCGATGCTGGCGACGCAGCACTCTCTCGGCCGCCAGCCACCGAGAAAAGGGTGCGCTCCGACCGGCCCCGCACCGCTCTTTCTTAGCTCATTCGAGTTTACTGTCTTTCGCTCTGACATGCCTTACCTAGGGTTAGGTTAGTATGCTTGCACGTTTGTACTTTAACTTTTTTCGGCTCGGCTTCTTTCGACGCCGATGCCGGCGACGCAGCACTCTCTCGGCCGCCAGCCACCGAGAAAAGGGTGCGCTCCGACCGGCCCCGCACCGCTCTTTCTTGGCTCATTCGAGTTTACTGTCTTTCGCTCTGACATGCCTTACCTAGGGTTAGGTTAGTATGCTTGCACGTTTGTACTTTAACTTTTTTCGGCTCGGCTTCTTTCGACGCCGATGCCGGCGACGCAGCACTCTCTCGGCCGCCAGCCACCGAGAAAAGGGTGCGCTCCGACCGGCCCCGCACCGCTCTTTCTTGGCTCATTCGAGTTTACTGTCTTTCGCTCTGACATGCCTTACCTAGGGTTAGGTTAGTATGCTTGCACGTTTGTACTTTAACTTTTTTCGGCTCGGCTTCTTTCGACGCCGATGCCGGCGACGCAGCACTCTCTCGGCCGCCAGCCACCGAGAAAAGGGTGCGCTCCGACCGGCCCCGCACCGCTCTTTCTTAGCTCATTCGAGTTTACTGTCTTTCGCTCTGACATGCCTTACCTAGGGTTAGGTTAGTATGCTTGCACGTTTGTACTTTAACTTTTTTCGGCTCGGCTTCTTTCGACGCCGATGCCGGCGACGCAGCACTCTCTCGCCCGCCAGCCACCGAGAAAAGGGTGCGCTCCGACCGGCCCCGCACCGCTCTTTCTTGGCTCATTCGAGTTTACTGTCTTTCGCTCTGACATGCATTACCTAGGGTTAGGTTAGTATGCTTGCACGTTTGTACTTTAACTTTTTTCGGCTCGGCTTCTTTCGACGCCGATGCCGGCGACGCAGCACTCTCTCGGCCGCCAGCCACCGAGAAAAGGGTGCGCTCCGACCGGCCCCGCACCGCTCTTTCTTAGCTCATACGAGTTTACTGTCTTTCGCTCTGACATGCCTTACCTAGGGTTAGGTTAGTATGCTTGCACGTTTGTACTTTAACTTTTTTCGGCTCGGCTTCTTTCGACGCCGATGCCGGCGACGCAGCACTCTCTCGCCCGCCAGCCACCGAGAAAAGGGTGCGCTCCGACCGGCCCCGCACCGCTCTTTCTTGGCTCATTCGAGTTTACTGTCTTTCGCTCTGACATGCATTACCTAGGGTTAGGTTAGTATGCTTGCACGTTTGTACTTTAACTTTTTTCGGCTCGGCTTCTTTCGACGCCGATGCCGGCGACGCAGCACTCTCTCGCCCGCCAGCCACCGAGAAAAGGGTGCGCTCCGACCGGCCCCGCACCGCTCTTTCTTGGCTCATTCGAGTTTACTGTCTTTCGCTCTGACATGCATTACCTAGGGTTAGGTTAGTATGCTTGCACGTTTGTACTTTAACTTTTTTCGGCTCGGCTTCTTTCGACGCCGATGCCGGCGACGCAGCACTCTCTCGGCCGCCAGCCACCGAGAAAAGGGTGCGCTCCGACCGGCCCCGCACCGCTCTTTCTTAGCTCATTCGAGTTTACTGTCTTTCGCTCTGACATGCCTTACCTAGGGTTAGGTTAGTATGCTTGCACGTTTGTACTTTAACTTTTTTCGGCTCGGCTTCTTTCGACGCCGATGCCGGCGACGCAGCACTCTCTCGCCCGCCAGCCACCGAGAAAAGGGTGCGCTCCGACCGGCCCCGCACCGTACGCCGCTCTTTCTTGGCTCATTCGAGTTTACTGTCTTTCGCTCTAACACACCTTACCTAGGGTTAGGTTAGTATGCTTGCACGTTTGTACTTTAACTTTTTTCGGCTCGGCTTCTTTCGACGCCGATGCCGGCGACGCAGCACTCTCTCGCCCGCCAGCCACCGAGAAAAGGGTGCGCTCCGACCGGCCCCGCACCGCTCTTTATTGGCTCATTCGAGTTTACTGTCTTTCGCTCTAACATGCCTTACCTAGGGTTAGGTTAGTATGCTTGCACGTTT
>NC_135255.1:4905000-4910000 GCF_964204865.1 Styela clava
GTCCCAACATGGACGCTCTTGCGCGACCGCCCCGGCAGAGCGGGTGCGATCGGCCGGTCGTGCGCCGGCGCCCGCACGGGGCTCCGGGTCCGACCTCGTTCGGCCAAAGGCCGCCTTCACTTTCATTTCGCCTGCGAGTCTCGAACCACTCGACGACTCGCGCTCATGTTAGACTCCTTGGTCCGTGTTTCAAGACGGGTCGGGAGGGTGGCCGACGTGGCCACGGACCCCGAGCGCGTCGACGGCGCGCCACCGAAACGGCAGCCCGCCGAACACCGGCACTGCGTACAGTGCAGGCAAACGACAAGCCAGCCGAACGGCGACGGCCGCACACAGAGAGCGCGCGGCATCCTTTCCTCGATCCGCCGCCGGGCCGCACCGCCCGCGCGCTGTAACACCCCCGCCGGAGCGGAGGCCACCTTCGCGCGGGGACTTAGACCGACGGCAAACCGGTCGTGACCCGCGCCGGTCGCTAGTGCGCTGAGACGGTGCGCGAGCCGACTCGGCAGCGGCGCCTTAAGCGTCCGCGAACCGAGACGGCGCGCCCCCGCACCCAACTGAAAGCGAGCCGGCGACCTGACGGGCCCTCCCGTTTGCCTCTCAACGGTTTCACGTACTCTTGAACTCTCTCTTCAAAGTGCTTTTCAACTTTCCCTCACGGTACTTGTCCGCTATCGGTCTCGCGACCGTATTTAGTCTTAGGTGGAGTTTACCACCCGCTTTGGGCTGCATTCCCAAACAACCCGACTCCGAGAAGACCCGAAGCGGCCAAGGCAAGCGCCCCTATGGGCCTAACACCCGCCGTGGGACGAGGCCTCGATCAGAAGGACACCGGCGCTCGCCGTTAGCCGCACTGGGACTTCCGTACGTCACAACTCGGCGCGCTCGAAAAGCGCGCAGATTCGACGCTGGACTCTTCCCGGTTCACTCGCCGTTACTCAGGGAATCCCTGTTGGTTTCTTTTCCTCCGCTTAATAATATGCTTAAATTCAGCGGGTGCTCTCGCCTGAACTCAGGTCGTATGTGTCAAGCGGGCCCGCTTCTTACACGGCCCGCTGGCATCGCAAGTCGTCGCCGCCGGCGCCGACCGAGCGCGTACCGTCGCCGCCTTGGCCCACGGTCGGTCTTGATCTCGTGACCGGACCGACCGACCTGGACCCGCCCCTCGAACGTAGTTGAACACGTCGAGGGGCCGGCGGTGTACGGGACACGCGGTCGCGCCGAGAAAGCTCGGCGACCGCTTCAACTTGGGGCGACGCCCGGCCGTCTTCGCAGAGGCCAGGCGACGGCCCTCGGGTGAGGACGAACGCGACCCTGAGGCAGACGCGGTCCCGGGATTGACCCGAGACCGCAATTCGCGTTCAGAAGGTCGACGTTCAATGTGTTCTGCAATTCACATTACTTCTCGCACTTGGCTGCGTCCTTCATCGACTCGCGAGCCGAGTGATCCACCGTTAAGAGTCGTCCTCGACGTTTCGCCCGGCGCCGAAGCGCGCGGACGTCACACTGTGGGATCGACCACAAAACCACCACCGACAACAACTGCACAAAAACACCAACAAACGGCGCCGAGCGACCGCCGGGCTGGGCCGGCGGCACATCGAGCGCGGTGCCCAGAAGCCACCATCGCACTCGGCTGCCTTGCTATGCCAACGTGTTACGCGTGTCGCACGGGGCGGAACCCCGATTGACGGCCGCCCTCTCGGCGGCACCCAAAGACAATTAAGTGCGCGGTCGGCCGGGGCCTACCACCACTTTCGGTAATGATCCTTCCGCAGGTTCACCTACGGAAACCTTGTTACGACTTTTACTTCCTCTAAATGATCAATTTTGATCGTCTTCTCGACACGCCGACGCGGCCGCTGCCAGCCGCGACGGGGCCGATCCAAGGATCTCACTAAACCATTCAATCGGTAGTAGCGACGGGCGGTGTGTACAAAGGGCAGGGACGTAATCAACGCAAGTTGATGACTTGCGCTTACTGGGAATTCCTCGTTCAAGGGAAACAATTGCAAGTCCCTATCCCAATCACGAATGAGGTTCAACGGGTTACCCGGACCTTTCGGCCTAGGTTAGACACTCGCTGCTTCACTCAGTGTAGCGCGCGTGCGGCCCCGGACATCTAAGGGCATCACAGACCTGTTATTGCTCAATCTCGTGTGGCTAAACGCCACTAGTCCCTCTAAGAAGTTAGACGCCGACCGAGAAGGTCGCGTAACTATTTAGCATGCCAGAGTCTCGTTCGTTATCGGAATTAACCAGACAAATCGCTCCACCAACTAAGAACGGCCATGCACCACCACCCACAGAATCAAGAAAGAGCTCTCAATCTGTCAATCCTACCTGTGTCCGGGCCGGGTTAGTTTCCCCGTGTTGAGTCAAATTAAGCCGCAGGCTCCACTCCTGGTGGTGCCCTTCCGTCAATTCCTTTAAGTTTCAGCTTTGCAACCATACTTCCCCCGGAACCCAAAGACTTTGGTTTCCCGGAAGCTGCCGGAAAGGTCGTCATGGTAACGCCTCCCGATCGCTAGTTGGCATCGTTTATAGTCAGAACTAGGACGGTATCTGATCGTCTTCGAACCTCTGACTTTCGCTCTTGATTAAAGAAAACATTCTTGGCGAATGCTTTCGCAGTAGTTCGTCTTCCGCCGATCCAAGAATTTCACCTCTAACGGCAGAGTACGGACGCCCCCGTCTGTCCCTCTTAATCATTACCTCGTGCTCCGAAAACCAACAAAATAGAACCGAGGTCCTATTCCATTATTCCATGCAACACTATGCAGGCGAACAGCCTGCTTTGAACACTCTAATTTTTTCAAAGTAAACTTATCGGCCACCGCCGACACTCAGTCAAGAGCACCGACGGAGAACCGAAGGTGAGGCGAACGCAACCAGTGACACGCCTTGCGACGGACCGGCGGCGCTCGCCCAAAATCCAACTACGAGCTTTTCAACCGCAACAACTTTAGCATACACTGTTGGAGCTGGAATTACCGCGGCTGCTGGCACCAGACTTGCCCTCCAATGGATACTCGTTAAGAGTTTTAGGATGTACTCATTCCAATTACAGGGCCTCGTTAGAGTCCTGTATTGTTATTTTTCGTCACTACCTCCCCGTGTCGGGAATGGGTAATTTGCGCGCCTGCTGCCTTCCTTGGATGTGGTAGCCGTTTCTCAGGCTCCCTCTCCGGAATCGAACCCTGATTCCCCGTTACCCGTTATCACAAAGGTAGGCACGTAGCGTATCTTCGACAGTTGATAGGGCAGACACTTGAATGATACGTCGTCGGTGCAGAGACCGTACGATCCGCGTGGTTACCCAGAGTCATCAAACGTCACAGGACGAACCCGGTCGGTTTTGATCTGATAAAAGCGCGCCTCCCGAAGTCGGCGCTTAATGCATGTATTAGCTCTAGAATTACCACAGTTATCCACTTCGCTTACGAGACCAAATAAACCAAGACTGATTTAATGAGCCATTCGCAGTTTCGCTTTACGAGAACTCGTACTTGCACCTGCATGGCTTAATCTTTGAGACAAGCATATCACTACTGGCAGGATCAACCAGATAGCTGCGACAGCTGCGCTCGGCCCTTGCTGGGCCGCCCGGCGCGTGCTCGTCGCATTCGTTTAAGACCGAGGCGATCGCCTGCGGCCGTACTCAGCTTCGACAGTCGCTGGCCGCGACGTCCACGCTCTCGCCGGCAGTGCCAGGCGGAGCGATTTGCGTTTTTTCTTTGCTCGCCCTCTCTCGGGCTCGATCCATTCAGTTTCGCACAAACAAGAGCTCTGCCGGCCGCCTGCAGCGGTGCCTAAAACCCGGGCATAACAATGCGACCGTTCTGCTAGGCCGACAAGCGCTCAAGCCAGACGCTCGATCGAACGCCCCCTACATATTAGTCGAGACAACGGCTCGCTCATTAGCATCGCGTTTGTACTTTAACTTTTTTTGGCTCGGCTTTTTTCGACGCCGATGCCGGCGACGCAGCACTCTCTCGGCCGCCAGCCACCGAGAAAAGGGTGCGCTCCGACCGGCCCCGCACCGCTCTTTCTTAGCTCATTCGAGTTTACTGTCTTTCGCTCTGACATGCCTTACCTAGGGTTAGGTTAGTATGCTTGCACGTTTGTACTTTAACTTTTTTCGGCTCGGCTTCTTTCGACGCCGATGCCGGCGACGCAGCACTCTCTCGCCCGCCAGCCACCGAGAAAAGGGTGCGCTCCGACCGGCCCCGCACCGCTCTTTCTTAGCTCATTCGAGTTTACTGTCTTTCGCTCTGACATGCCTTACCTAGGGTTAGGTTAGTATGCTTGTACGTTTGTACTTCAACTTTTTTCGGCTCGGCTTCTTTCGACGCCGATGCCGGCGACGCAGCACTCTCTCGCCCGCCAGCCACCGAGAAAAGGGTGCGCTCCGACCGGCCCCGCACCGCTCTTTCTTAGCTCATTCGAGTTTACTGTCTTTCGCTCTGACATGCCTTACCTAGGGTTAGGTTAGTATGCTTGCACGTTTGTACTTTAACTTTTTTCGGCTCGGCTTCTTTCGACGCCGATGCCGGCGACGCAGCACTCTCTCGCCCGCCAGCCACCGAGAAAAGGGTGCGCTCCGACCGGCCCCGCACCGCTCTTTATTGGCTCATTCGAGTTTACTGTCTTTCGCTCTAACATGCCTTACCTAGGGTTAGGTTAGTATGCTTGCACGTTTGTACTTTAACTTTTTTCGGCTCGGCTTCTTTCGACGCCGATGCCGGCGACGCAGCACTCTCTCGGCCGCCAGCCACCGAGAAAAGGGTGCGCTCCGACCGGCCCCGCACCGCTCTTTCTTGGCTCATTCGAGTTTACTGTCTTTCGCTCTGACATGCCTTACCTAGGGTTAGGTTAGTATGCTTGCACGTTTGTACTTTAACTTTTTTCGGCTCGGCTTCTTTCGACGCCGATGCCGGCGACGCAGCACTCTCTCGGCCGCCAGCCACAGAGAAAAGGGTGCGCTCCGACCGGCCCCG
>NC_135255.1:4922500-4927500 GCF_964204865.1 Styela clava
GAGGGTGGCCGACGTGGCCACGGACCCCGAGCGCGTCGATGGCGCGCCACCAAAACGGCAGCCCGCCGAACACCGGCACTGCGTACAGTGCAGGCGAACGACAAGCCAGCCGAACGGCGACGGCCGCACACAGAGAGCGCGCGGCATCCTTTCCTCGATCCGCCGCCGGGCCGCACCGCCCGCGCGCTGTAACACCCCCGCCGGAGCGGAGGCCACCTTCGCGCGGGGACTTAGACCGACGGCAAACCGGTCGTGACCCGCGCCGCTCGCTAGTGCGCTGAGACGGTGCGCGAGCCGACTCGGCAGCGGCGCCTTAAGCGTCCGCGAACCGAGACGGCGCGCCCCCGCACCCAACTGAAAGCGAGCCGGCGACCTGACGGGCCCTCCCGTTTGCCTCTCAACGGTTTCACGTACTCTTGAACTCTCTCTTCAAAGTGCTTTTCAACTTTCCCTCACGGTACTTGTCCGCTATCGGTCTCGCGACCGTATTTAGTCTTAGGTGGAGTTTACCACCCGCTTTGGGCTGCATTCCCAAACAACCCGACTCCGAGAAGACCCGAAGCGGCCAAGGCAAGCGCCCCTATGGGCCTAACACCCGCCGTGGGACGAGGCCTCGATCAGAAGGACACCGGCGCTCGCCGTTAGCCGCACTGGGACTTCCGTACGTCACAACTCGGCGCGCTCGAAAAGCGCGCAGATTCGACGCTGGACTCTTCCCGGTTCACTCGCCGTTACTCAGGGAATCCCTGTTGGTTTCTTTTCCTCCGCTTAATAATATGCTTAAATTCAGCGGGTGCTCTCGCCTGAACTCAGGTCGTATGTGTCAAGCGGGCCCGCTTCTTACACGGCCCGCTGGCATCGCAAGTCGTCGCCGCCGGCGCCGACCGAGCGCGTACCGTCGCCGCCTTGGCCCACGGTCGGTCTTGATCTCGTGACCGGACCGACCGACCTGGACCCGCCCCTCGAACGTAGTTGAACACGTCGAGGGGCCTGCGGTGTACGGGACACGCGGTCGCGCCGAGAAAGCTCGGCGACCGCTTCCACTTGGGGCGACGCCCGGCCGTCTTCGCAGAGGCCAGGCGACGGCCCTCGGGTGAGGACGAACGCGACCCTGAGGCAGACGCGGTCCCGGGATTGACCCGAGACCGCAATTCGCGTTCAGAAGGTCGACGTTCAATGTGTTCTGCAATTCACATTACTTCTCGCACTTGGCTGCGTCCTTCATCGACTCGCGAGCCGAGTGATCCACCGTTAAGAGTCGTCCTCGACGTTTCGCCCGGCGCCGAAGCGCGCGGACGTCACACTGTGGGATCGACCACAAAACCACCACCGACAACAACTGCACAAAAACACCAACAAACGGCGCCGAGCGACCGCCGGGCTGGGCCGGCGGCACATCGAGCGCGGTGCCCAGAAGCCACCATGGCACTCGGCTGCCTTGCTATGCCAACGTGTTACGCGTGTCGCACGGGGCGGAACCCCGATTGACGGCCGCCCTCTCGGCGGCACCCAAAGACAATTAAGTGCGCGGTCGGCCGGGGCCTACCACCACTTTCGGTAATGATCCTTCCGCAGGTTCACCTACGGAAACCTTGTTACGACTTTTACTTCCTCTAAATGATCAAGTTTGATCGTCTTCTCGACACGCCGACGCGGCCGTTGCCAGCCGCGACGTGGCCGATCCAAGGATCTCACTAAACCATTCAATCGGTAGTAGCGACGGGCGGTGTGTACAAAGGGCAGGGACGTAATCAACGCAAGTTGATGACTTGCGCTTACTGGGAATTCCTCGTTCAAGGGAAACAATTGCAAGTCCCCATCCCAATCACGAATGAGGTTCAACGGGTTACCCGGACCTTTCGGCCTAGGTTAGACACTCGCTGCTTCACTCAGTGTAGCGCGCGTGCGGCCCCGGACATCTAAGGGCATCACAGACCTGTTATTGCTCAATCTCGTGTGGCTAAACGCCACTAGTCCCTCTAAGAAGTTAGACGCCGACCGAGAAGGTCGCGTAACTATTTAGCATGCCAGAGTCTCGTTCGTTATCGGAATTAACCAGACAAATCGCTCCACCAACTAAGAACGGCCATGCACCACCACCCACAGAATCAAGAAAGAGCTCTCAATCTGTCAATCCTACCTGTGTCTGGGCCGGGTGAGTTTCCCCGTGTTGAGTCAAATTAAGCCGCAGGCTCCACTCCTGGTGGTGCCCTTCCGTCAATTCCTTTAAGTTTCAGCTTTGCAACCATACTTCCCCCGGAACCCAAAGACTTTGGTTTCCCGGAAGCTGCCGGAAAGGTCGTCATGGTAACGCCTCCCGATCGCTAGTTGGCATCGTTTATAGTCAGAACTAGGACGGTATCTGATCGTCTTCGAACCTCTGACTTTCGCTCTTGATTAAAGAAAACATTCTTGGCGAATGCTTTCGCAGTAGTTCGTCTTCCGCCGATCCAAGAATTTCACCTCTAACGGCAGAGTACGGACGCCCCCGTCTGTCCCTCTTAATCATTACCTCGTGCTCCGAAAACCAACAAAATAGAACCGAGGTCCTATTCCATTATTCCATGCAACACTATGCAGGCGAACAGCCTGCTTTGAACACTCTAATTTTTTCAAAGTAAACTTATCGGCCACCGCCGACACTCAGTCAAGAGCACCGACGGAGAACCGAAGGTGAGGCGAACGCAACCAGTGACACGCCTTGCGACGGACCGGCGGCGCTCGCCCAAAATCCAACTACGAGCTTTTCAACCGCAACAACTTTAGCATACACTGTTGGAGCTGGAATTACCGCGGCTGCTGGCACCAGACTTGCCCTCCAATGGATACTCGTTAAGAGTTTTAGGATGTACTCATTCCAATTACAGGGCCTCGTTAGAGTCCTGTATTGTTATTTTTCGTCACTACCTCCCCGTGTCGGGAATGGGTAATTTGCGCGCCTGCTGCCTTCCTTGGATGTGGTAGCCGTTTCTCAGGCTCCCTCTCCGGAATCGAACCCTGATTCCCCGTTACCCGTTATCACAAAGGTAGGCACGTAGCGTACCTTCGACAGTTGATAGGGCAGACACTTGAATGATACGTCGTCGGTGCAGAGACCGTACGATCCGCGTGGTTATCCAGAGTCATCAAACGTCACAGGACGAACCCGGTCGGTTTTGATCTGATAAAAGCGCGCCTCCCGAAGTCGGCGCTTAATGCATGTATTAGCTCTAGAATTACCACAGTTATCCACTTCGCTTACGAGACCAAATAAACCAAGACTGATTTAATGAGCCATTCGCAGTTTCGCTTTACGAGAACTCGTACTTGCACCTGCATGGCTTAATCTTTGAGACAAGCATATCACTACTGGCAGGATCAACCAGATAGCTGCGACAGCTGCGCTCGGCCCTTGCTGGGCCGCCCGGCGCGTGCTCGTCGCATTCGTTTAAGACCGAGGCGATCGCCTGCGGCCGTACTCAGCTTCGACAGTCGCTGGCCGCGACGTCCACGCTCTCGCCGGCAGTGCCAGGCGGAGCGATTTGCGTTTTTTCTTTGCTCGCCCTCTCTCGGGCTCGATCCATTCAGTTTCGCACAAACAAGAGCTCTGCCGGCCGCCTGCAGCGGTGCCTAAAACCCGGGCATAACAATGCGACCGTTCTGCTAGGCCGACAAGCGCTCAAGCCAGACGCTCGATCGAACGCCCCCTACATATTAGTCGAGACAACGGCTCGCTCATTAGCATCGCGTTTGTACTTTAACTTTTTTTGGCTCGGCTTTTTTCGACGCCGATGCCGGCGACGCAGCACTCTCTCGCCCGCCAGCCACCGAGAAAAGGGTGCGCTCCGACCGGCCCCGCACCGCTCTTTATTGGCTCATTCGAGTTTACTGTCTTTCGCTCTAACATGCCTTACCTAGGGTTAGGTTAGTATGCTTGCACGTTTGTACTTTAACTTTTTTCGGCTCGGCTTCTTTCGACGCCGATGCCGGCGACGCAGCACTCTCTCGGCCGCCAGCCACCGAGAAAAGGGTGCGCTCCGACCGGCCCCGCACCGCTCTTTCTTGGCTCATTCGAGTTTACTGTCTTTCGCTCTGACATGCCTTACCTAGGGTTAGGTTAGTATGCTTGCACGTTTGTACTTTAACTTTTTTCGGCTCGGCTTCTTTCGACGCCGATGCCGGCGACGCAGCACTCTCTCGGCCGCCAGCCACCGAGAAAAGGGTGCGCTCCGACCGGCCCCGCACCGCTCTTTCTTAGCTCATTCGAGTTTACTGTCTTTCGCTCTGACATGCCTTACCTAGGGTTAGGTTAGTATGCTTGCACGTTTGTACTTTAACTTTTTTCGGCTCGGCTTCTTTCGACGCCGATGCCGGCGACGCAGCACTCTCTCGCCCGCCAGCCACCGAGAAAAGGGTGCGCTCCGACCGGCCCCGCACCGCTCTTTCTTGGCTCATTCGAGTTTACTGTCTTTCGCTCTGACATGCATTACCTAGGGTTAGGTTAGTATGCTTGCACGTTTGTACTTTAACTTTTTTCGGCTCGGCTTCTTTCGACGCCGATGCCGGCGACGCAGCACTCTCTCGGCCGCCAGCCACCGAGAAAAGGGTGCGCTCCGACCGGCCCCGCACCGCTCTTTCTTAGCTCATTCGAGTTTACTGTCTTTCGCTCTGACATGCCTTACCTAGGGTTAGGTTAGTATGCTTGCACGTTTGTACTTTAACTTTTTTCGGCTCGGCTTCTTTCGACGCCGATGCCGGCGACGCAGCACTCTCTCGCCCGCCAGCCACCGAGAAAAGGGTGCGCTCCGACCGGCCCCGCACCGCTCTTTCTTGGCTCATTCGAGTTTACTGTCTTTCGCTCTGACATGCATTACCTAGGGTTAGGTTAGTATGCTTGCACGTTTGTACTTTAACTTTTTTCGGCTCGGCTTCTTTCGACGCCGATGCTGGCGACGCAGCACTCTCTCGGCCGCCAGCCACCGAGAAAAGGGTGCGCTCCGACCGGCCCCGCACCGCTCTTT
>NC_135255.1:4935000-4940000 GCF_964204865.1 Styela clava
ATGCCAGAGTCTCGTTCGTTATCGGAATTAACCAGACAAATCGCTCCACCAACTAAGAACGGCCATGCACCACCACCCACAGAATCAAGAAAGAGCTCTCAATCTGTCAATCCTACCTGTGTCCGGGCCGGGTGAGTTTCCCCGTGTTGAGTCAAATTAAGCCGCAGGCTCCACTCCTGGTGGTGCCCTTCCGTCAATTCCTTTAAGTTTCAGCTTTGCAACCATACTTCCCCCGGAACCCAAAGACTTTGGTTTCCCGGAAGCTGCCGGAAAGGTCGTCATGGTAACGCCTCCCGATCGCTAGTTGGCATCGTTTATAGTCAGAACTAGGACGGTATCTGATCGTCTTCGAACCTCTGACTTTCGCTCTTGATTAAAGAAAACATTCTTGGCGAATGCTTTCGCAGTAGTTCGTCTTCCGCCGTTCCAAGAATTTCACCTCTAACGGCAGAGTACGGACGCCCCCGTCTGTCCCTCTTAATCATTACCTCGTGCTCCGAAAACCAACAAAATAGAACCGAGGTCCTATTCCATTATTCCATGCAACACTATGCAGGCGAACAGCCTGCTTTGAACACTCTAATTTTTTCAAAGTAAACTTATCGGCCACCGCCGACACTCAGTCAAGAGCACCGACGGAGAACCGAAGGTGAGGCGAACGCAACCAGTGACACGCCCTGCGACGGACCGGCGGCGCTCGCCCAAAATCCAACTACGAGCTTTTCAACCGCAACAACTTTAGCATACACTGTTGGAGCTGGAATTACCGCGGCTGCTGGCACCAGACTTGCCCTCCAATGGATACTCGTTAAGAGTTTTAGGATGTACTCATTCCAATTACAGGGCCTCGTTAGAGTCCTGTATTGTTATTTTTCGTCACTACCTCCCCGTGTCGGGAATGGGTAATTTGCGCGCCTGCTGCCTTCCTTGGATGTGGTAGCCGTTTCTCAGGCTCCCTCTCCGGAATCGAACCCTGATTCCCCGTTACCCGTTATCACAAAGGTAGGCACGTAGCGTACCTTCGACAGTTGATAGGGCAGACACTTGAATGATACGTCGTCGGTGCAGAGACCGTACGATCCGCGTGGTTATCCAGAGTCATCAAACGTCACAGGACGAACCCGGTCGGTTTTGATCTGATAAAAGCGCGCCTCCCGAAGTCGGCGCTTAATGCATGTATTAGCTCTAGAATTACAACAGTTATCCACTTCGCTTACGAGACCAAATAAACCAAGACTGATTTAATGAGCCATTCGCAGTTTCGCTTTACGAGAACTCGTACTTGCACCTGCATGGCTTAATCTTTGAGACAAGCATATCACTACTGGCAGGATCAACCAGATAGCTGCGACAGCTGCGCTCGGCCCTTGCTGGGCCGCCCGGCGCGTGCTCGTCGCATTCGTTTAAGACCGAGGCGATCGCCTGCGGCCGTACTCAACTTCGACAGTCGCTGGCCGCGACGTCCACGCTCTCGCCGGCAGTGCCAGTCGGAGCGATTTGCGTTTTTTCTTTGCTCGCCCTCTCTCGGGCTCGATCCATTCAGTTTCGCACAAACAAGAGCTCTGCCGGCCGCCTGCAGCGGTGCCTAAAACCCGGGCATAACAATGCGACCGTTCTGCTAGGCCGACAAGCGCTCAAGTGAGACGCTCGATCGAACGCCCCCTACATATTAGTCGAGACAACGGCTCGCTCATTAGCATCGCGTTTGTACTTTTAACTTTTTTTGGCTCGGCTTTTTTCGACGCCGATGCCGGCGACGCAGCACTCTCTCGCCCGCCAGCCACCGAGAAAAGGGTGCGCTCCGACCGGCCCCGCACCGTACGCCGCTCTTTCTTGGCTCATTCGAGTTTACTGTCTTTCGCTCTGACATGCCTTACCTAGGGTTAGGTTAGTATGCTTGCACGTTTGTACTTTAACTTTTTTCGGCTCGGCTTCTTTCGACGCCGATGCCGGCGACGCAGCACTCTCTCGCCCGCCAGCCACCGAGAAAAGGGTGCGCTCCGACCGGCCCCGCACCGCTCTTTCTTAGCTCATTCGAGTTTACTGTCTTTCGCTCTGACATGCCTTACCTAGGGTTAGGTTAGTATGCTTGCACGTTTGTACTTTAACTTTTTTCGGCTCGGCTTCTTTCGATGCCGATGCCGGCGACGCAGCACTCTCTCGCCCGCCAGCCACCGAGAAAAGGGTGCGCTCCGACCGGCCCCGCACCGCTCTTTATTGGCTCATTCGAGTTTACTGTCTTTCGCTCTAACATGCCTTACCTAGGGTTAGGTTAGTATGCTTGCACGTTTGTACTTTAACTTTTTTCGGCTCGGCTTCTTTCGACGCCGATGCCGGCGACGCAGCACTCTCTCGGCCGCCAGCCACCGAGAAAAGGGTGCGCTCCGACCGGCCCCGCACCGCTCTTTCTCGGCTCATTCGAGTTTACTGTCTTTCGCTCTGACATGCCTTACCTAGGGTTAGGTTAGTATGCTTGCACGTTTGTACTTTAACTTTTTTCGGCTCGGCTTCTTTCGACGCCGATGCCGGCGACGCAGCACTCTCTCGGCCGCCAGCCACCGCGAAAAGGGTGCGCTCCGACCGGCCCCGCACCGCTCTTTCTTAGCTCATTCGAGTTTACTGTCTTTCGCTCTGACATGCCTTACCTAGGGTTAGGTTAGTATGCTTGCACGTTTGTACTTTAACTTTTTTCGGCTCGGCTTCTTTCGACGCCGATGCCGGCGACGCAGCACTCTCTCGCCCGCCAGCCACCGAGAAAAGGGTGCGCTCCGACCGGCCCCGCACCGCTCTTTCTTGGCTCATTCGAGTTTACTGTCTTTCGCTCTGACATGCATTACCTAGGGTAAGGTTAGTATGCTTGCACGTTTGTACTTTAACTTTTTTCGGCTCGGCTTCTTTCGACGCCGATGCCGGCGACGCAGCACTCTCTCGGCCGCCAGCCACCGAGAAAAGGGTGCGCTCCGACCGGCCCCGCACCGCTCTTTCTTAGCTCATTCGAGTTTACTGTCTTTCGCTCTGACATGCCTTACCTAGGGTTAGGTTAGTATGCTTGCACGTTTGTACTTTAACTTTTTTCGGCTCGGCTTCTTTCGACGCCGATGCCGGCGACGCAGCACTCTCTCGCCCGCCAGCCACCGAGAAAAGGGTGCGCTCCGACCGGCCCCGCACCGCTCTTTCTTGGCTTATTCGAGTTTACTGTCTTTCGCTCTGACATGCATTACCTAGGGTTAGGTTAGTATGCTTGCACGTTTGTACTTTAACTTTTTTCGGCTCGGCTTCTTTCGACGCCGATGCTGGCGACGCAGCACTCTCTCGGCCGCCAGCCACCGAGAAAAGGGTGCGCTCCGACCGGCCCCGCACCGCTCTTTCTTAGCTCATTCGAGTTTACTGTCTTTCGCTCTGACATGCCTTACCTAGGGTTAGGTTAGTATGCTTGCACGTTTGTACTTTAACTTTTTTCGGCTCGGCTTCTTTCGACGCCGATGCCGGCGACGCAGCACTCTCTCGCCCGCCAGCCACCGAGAAAAGGGTGCGCTCCGACCGGCCCCGCACCGCTCTTTCTTGGCTCATTCGAGTTTACTGTCTTTCGCTCTGACATGCATTACCTAGGGTTAGGTTAGTATGCTTGCACGTTTGTACTTTAACTTTTTTCGGCTCGGCTTCTTTCGACGCCGATGCCGGCGACGCAGCACTCTCTCGGCCGCCAGCCACCGAGAAAAGGGTGCGCTCCGACCGGCCCCGCACCGCTCTTTCTTAGCTCATTCGAGTTTACTGTCTTTCGCTCTGACATGCCTTACCTAGGGTTAGGTTAGTATGCTTGCACGTTTGTACTTTAACTTTTTTCGGCTCGGCTTCTTTCGACGCCGATGCCGGCGACGCAGCACTCTCTCGCCCGCCAGCCACCGAGAAAAGGGTGCGCTCCGACCGGCCCCGCACCGCTCTTTATTGGCTCATTCGAGTTTACTGTCTTTCGCTCTAACATGCCTTACCTAGGGTTAGGTTAGTATGCTTGCACGTTTGTACTTTAACTTTTTTCGGCTCGGCTTCTTTCGACGCCGATGCCGGCGACGCAGCACTCTCTCGGCCGCCAGCCACCGAGAAAAGGGTGCGCTCCGACCGGCCCCGCACCGCTCTTTCTTAGCTCATTCGAGTTTACTGTCTTTCGCTCTGACATGCCTTACCTAGGGTTAGGTTAGTATGCTTGCACGTTTGTACTTTAACTTTTTTCGGCTCGGCTTCTTTCGACGCCGATGCCGGCGACGCAGCACTCTCTCGCCCACCAGCCACCGAGAAAAGGGTGCGCTCCGACCGGCCCCGCACCGCTCTTTCTTGGCTCATTCGAGTTTACTGTCTTTCGCTCTGACATGCATTACCTAGGGTTAGGTTAGTATGCTTGC
This sequence comes from Styela clava, assembly GCF_964204865.1. Classification (NCBI taxonomy): domain Eukaryota; kingdom Metazoa; phylum Chordata; class Ascidiacea; order Stolidobranchia; family Styelidae; genus Styela; species Styela clava. The sequence goes on from NC_135255.1 coordinate 4,939,398, forward strand.
ACGTTTGTACTTTAACTTTTTTCGGCTCGGCTTCTTTCGACGCCGATGCTGGCGACGCAGCACTCTCTCGGCCGCCAGCCACCGAGAAAAGGGTGCGCTCCGACCGGCCCCGCACCGCTCTTTCTTAGCTCATTCGAGTTTACTGTCTTTCGCTCTGACATGCCTTACCTAGGGTTAGGTTAGTATGCTTGCACGTTTGTACTTTAACTTTTTTCGGCTCGGCTTCTTTCGACGCCGATGCCGGCGACGCAGCACTCTCTCGGCCGCCAGCCACCGAGAAAAGGGTGCGCTCCGACCGGCCCCGCACCGCTCTTTCTTGGCTCATTCGAGTTTACTGTCTTTCGCTCTGACATGCCTTACCTAGGGTTAGGTTAGTATGCTTGCACGTTTGTACTTTAACTTTTTTCGGCTCGGCTTCTTTCGACGCCGATGCCGGCGACGCAGCACTCTCTCGACCGCCAGCCACCGAGAAAAGGGTGCGCTCCGACCGGCCCCGCACCGCTCTTTCTTAGCTCATTCGAGTTTACTGTCTTTCGCTCTGACATGCCTTACCTAGGGTTAGGTTAGTATGCTTGCACGTTTGTACTTTAACTTTTTTCGGCT
>NC_135255.1:4945000-4952500 GCF_964204865.1 Styela clava
CTCTCAACGGTTTCACGTACTCTTGAACTCTCTCTTCAAAGTGCTTTTCAACTTTCCCTCACGGTACTTGTCCGCTATCGGTCTCGCGACCGTATTTAGTCTTAGGTGGAGTTTACCACCCGCTTTGGGCTGCATTCCCAAACAACCCGACTCCGAGAAGACCCGAAGCGGCCAAGGCAAGCGCCCCTATGGGCCTAACACCCGCCGTGGGACGAGGCCTCGATCAGAAGGACACCGGCGCTCGCCGTTAGCCGCACTGGGACTTCCGTACGTCACAACTCGGCGCGCTCGAAAAGCGCGCAGATTCGACGCTGGACTCTTCCCGGTTCACTCGCCGTTACTCAGGGAATCCCTGTTGGTTTCTTTTCCTCCGCTTAATAATATGCTTAAATTCAGCGGGTGCTCTCGCCTGAACTCAGGTCGTATGTGTCAAGCGGGCCCGCTTCTTACACGGCCCGCTGGCATCGCAAGTCGTCGCCGCCGGCGCCGACCGAGCGCGTACCGTCGCCGCCTTGGCCCACGGTCGGTCTTGATCTCGTGACCGGACCGACCGACCTGGACCCGCCCCTCGAACGTAGTTGAACACGTCGAGGGGCCGGCGGTGTACGGGACACGCGGTCGCGCCGAGAAAGCTCGGCGACCGCTTCAACTTGGGGCGACGCCCGGCCGTCTTCGCAGAGGCCAGGCGACGGCCCTCGGGTGAGGACGAACGCGACCCTGAGGCAGACGCGGTCCCGGGATTGACCCGAGACCGCAATTCGCGTTCAGAAGGTCGACGTTCAATGTGTTCTGCAATTCACATTACTTCTCGCACTTGGCTGCGTCCTTCATCGACTCGCGAGCCGAGTGATCCACCGTTAAGAGTCGTCCTCGACGTTTCGCCCGGCGCCGAAGCGCGCGGACGTCACACTGTGGGATCGACCACAAAACCACCACCGACAACAACTGCACAAAAACACCAACAAACGGCGCCGAGCGACCGCCGGGCTGGGCCGGCGGCACATCGAGCGCGGTGCCCAGAAGCCACCATCACACTCGGCTGCCTTGCTATGCCAACGTGTTACGCGTGTCGCACGGGGCGGAACCCCGATTGACGGCCGCCCTCTCGGCGGCACCCAAAGACAATTAAGTGCGCGGTCGGCCGGGGCCTACCACCACTTTCGGTAATGATCCTTCCGCAGGTTCACCTACGGAAACCTTGTTACGACTTTTACTTCCTCTAAATGATCAAGTTTGATCGTCTTCTCGACACGCCGACGCGGCCGTTGCCAGCCGCGACGGGGCCGATCCAAGGATCTCACTAAACCATTCAATCGGTAGTAGCGACGGGCGGTGTGTACAAAGGGCAGGGACGTAATCAACGCAAGTTGATGACTTGCGCTTACTGGGAATTCCTCGTTCAAGGGAAACAATTGCAAGTCCCTATCCCAATCACGAATGAGGTTCAACGGGTTACCCGGACCTTTCGGCCTAGGTTAGACACTCGCTGCTTCACTCAGTGTAGCGCGCGTGCGGCCCCGGACATCTAAGAGCATCACAGACCTGTTATTGCTCAATCTCGTGTGGCTAAACGCCACTAGTCCCTCTAAGAAGTTAGACGCCGACCGAGAAGGTCGCGTAACTATTTAGCATGCCAGAGTCTCGTTCGTTATCGGAATTAACCAGACAAATCGCTCCACCAACTAAGAACGGCCATGCACCACCACCCACAGAATCAAGAAAGAGCTCTCAATCTGTCAATCCTACCTGTGTCCGGGCCGGGTGAGTTTCCCCGTGTTGAGTCAAATTAAGCCGCAGGCTCCACTCCTGGTGGTGCCCTTCCGTCAATTCCTTTAAGTTTCAGCTTTGCAACCATACTTCCCCCGGAACCCAAAGACTTTGGTTTCCCGGAAGCTGCCGGAAAGGTCGTCATGGTAACGCCTCCCGATCGCTAGTTGGCATCGTTTATAGTCAGAACTAGGACGGTATCTGATCGTCTTCGAACCTCTGACTTTCGCTCTTGATTAAAGAAAACATTCTTGGCTAATGCTTTCGCAGTAGTTTGTCTTCCGCCGATCCAAGAATTTCACCTCTAACGGCAGAGTACGGACGCCCCCGTCTGTCCCTCTTAATCATTACCTCGTGCTCCGAAAACCAACAAAATAGAACCGAGGTCCTATTCCATTATTCCATGCAACACTATGCAGGCGAACAGCCTGCTTTGAACACTCTAATTTTTTCAAAGTAAACTTATCGGCCACCGCCGACACTCAGTCAAGAGCACCGACGGAGAACCGAAGGTGAGGCGAACGCAACTAGTGACACTCCTTGCGACGGACCGGCGGCGCTCGCCCAAAATCCAACTACGAGCTTTTCAACCGCAACAACTTTAGCATACACTGTTGGAGCTGGAATTACCGCGGCTGCTGGCACCAGACTTGCCCTCCAATGGATACTCGTTAAGAGTTTTAGGATGTACTTATTCCAATTACAGGGCCTCGTTAGAGTCCTGTATTGTTATTTTTCGTCACTACCTCCCCGTGTCGGGAATGGGTAATTTGCGCGCCTGCTGCCTTCCTTGGATGTGGTAGCCGTTTCTCAGGCTCCCTCTCCGGAATCGAACCCTGATTCCCCGTTACCCGTTATCACAAAGGTAGGCACGTAGCGTACCTTCGACAGTTGATAGGGCAGACACTTGAATGATACGTCGTCGGTGCAGAGACCGTACGATCCGCGTGGTTATCCAGAGTCATCAAACGTCACAGGACGAACCCGGTCGGTTTTGATCTGATATAAGCGCGCCTCCCGAAGTCGGCGCTTAATGCATGTATTAGCTCTAGAATTACCACAGTTATCCACTTCGCTTACGAGACCAAATAAACCAAGACTGATTTAATGAGCCATTCGCAGTTTCGCTTTACGAGAACTCGTACTTGCACCTGCATGGCTTAATCTTTGAGACAAGCATATCACTACTGGCAGGATCAACCAGATAGCTGCGACAGCTGCGCTCGGCCCTTGCTGGGCCGCCCGGCGCGTGCTCGTCGCATTCGTTTAAGACCGAGGCGATCGCCTGCGGCCGTACTCAGCTTCGACAGTCGCTGGCCGCGACGTCCACGCTCTCGCCGGCAGTGCCAGGCGGAGCGATTTGCGTTTTTTCTTTGCTCGCCCTCTCTCGGGCTCGATCCATTCAGTTTCGCACAAACAAGAGCTCTGCCGGCCGCCTGCAGCGGTGCCTAAAACCCGGGCATAACAATGCGACCGTTCTGCTAGGCCGACAAGCGCTCAAGCCAGACGCTCGATCGAACGCCCCCTACATATTAGTCGAGACAACGGCTCGCTCATTAGCATCGCGTTTGTACTTTAACTTTTTTTGGCTCGGCTTTTTTCGACGCCGATGCCGGCGACGCAGCACTCTCTCGCCCGCCAGCCACCGAGAAAAGGGTGCGCTCCGACCGGCCCCGCACCGTACGCCGCTCTTTCTTGGCTCATTCGAGTTTACTGTCTTTCGCTCTGACATGCCTTACCTAGGGTTAGGTTAGTATGCTTGCACGTTTGTACTTTAACTTTTTTCGGCTCGGCTTCTTTCGACGCCGATGCCGGCGACGCAGCACTCTCTCGCCCGCCAGCCACCGAGAAAAGGGTGCGCTCCGACCGGCCCCGCACCGCTCTTTCTTAGCTCATTCGAGTTTACTGTCTTTCGCTCTGACATGCCTTACCTAGGGTTAGGTTAGTATGCTTGCACGTTTGTACTTTAACTTTTTTCGGCTCGGCTTCTTTCGACGCCGATGCCGGCGACGCAGCACTCTCTCGCCCGCCAGCCACCGAGAAAAGGGTGCGCTCCGACCGGCCCCGGACCGCTCTTTATTGGCTCATTCGAGTTTACTGTCTTTCGCTCTAACATGCCTTACCTAGGGTTAGGTTAGTATGCTTGCACGTTTGTACTTTAACTTTTTTCGGCTCGGCTTCTTTCGACGCCGATGCCGGCGACGCAGCACTCTCTCGGCCGCCAGCCACCGAGAAAAGGGTGCGCTCCGACCGGCCCCGCACCGCTCTTTCTTGGCTCATTCGAGTTTACTGTCTTTCGCTCTGACATGCCTTACCTAGGGTTAGGTTAGTATGCTTGCACGTTTGTACTTTAACTTTTTTCGGCTCGGCTTCTTTCGACGCCGATGCCGGCGACGCAGCACTCTCTCGGCCGCCAGCCACCGAGAAAAGGGTGCGCTCCGACCGGCCCCGCACCGCTCTTACTTAGCTCATTCGAGTTTACTGTCTTTCGCTCTGACATGCCTTACCTAGGGTTAGGTTAGTATGCTTGCACGTTTGTACTTTAACTTTTTTCGGCTCGGCTTCTTTCGACGCCGATGCCGGCGACGCAGCACTCTCTCGCCCGCCAGCCACCGAGAAAAGGGTGCGCTCCGACCGGCCCCGCACCGCTCTTTCTTGGCTCATTCGAGTTTACTGTCTTTCGCTCTGACATGCATTACCTAGGGTTAGGTTAGTATGCTTGCACGTTTGTACTTTAACTTTTTTCGGCTCGGCTTCTTTCGACGCCGATGCCGGCGACGCAGCACTCTCTCGGCCGCCAGCCACCGAGAAAAGGGTGCGCTCCGACCGGCCCCGCACCGCTCTTTCTTAGCTCATTCGAGTTTACTGTCTTTCGCTCTGACATGCCTTACCTAGGGTTAGGTTAGTATGCTTGCACGTTTGTAATTTAACTTTTTTCGGCTCGGCTTCTTTCGACGCCGATGCCGGCGACGCAGCACTCTCTCGCCCGCCAGCCACCGAGAAAAGGGTGCGCTCCGACCGGCCCCGCACCGCTCTTTCTTGGCTCATTCGAGTTTACTGTCTTTCGCTCTGACATGCATTACCTAGGGTTAGGTTAGTATGCTTGCACGTTTGTACTTTAACTTTTTTCGGCTCGGCTTCTTTTGACGCCGATGCTGGCGACGCAGCACTCTCTCGGCCGCCAGCCACCGAGAAAAGGGTGCGCTCCGACCGGCCCCGCACCGCTCTTTCTTAGCTCATTCGAGTTTACTGTCTTTCGCTCTGACATGCCTTACCTAGGGTTAGGTTAGTATGCTTGCACGTTTGTACTTTAACTTTTTTCGGCTCGGCTTCTTTCGACGCCGATGCCGGCGACGCAGCACTCTCTCGCCCGCCAGCCACCGAGAAAAGGGTGCGCTCCGACCGGCCCCGCACCGCTCTTTCTTGGCTCATTCGAGTTTACTGTCTTTCGCTCTGACATGCATTACCTAGGGTTAGGTTAGTATGCTTGCACGTTTGTACTTTAACTTTTTTCGGCTCGGCTTCTTTCGACGCCGATGCCGGCGACGCAGCACTCTCTCGGCCGCCAGCCACCGAGAAAAGGGTGCGCTCCGACCGGCCCCGCACCGCTCTTTCTTAGCTCATTCGAGTTTACTGTCTTTCGCTCTGACATGCCTTACCTAGGGTTAGGTTAGTATGCTTGCACGTTTGTACTTTAACTTTTTTCGGCTCGGCTTCTTTCGACGCCGATGCCGGCGACGCAGCACTCTCTCGCCCGCCAGCCACCGAGAAAAGGGTGCGCTCCGACCGGCCCCGCACCGCTCTTTATTGGCTCATTCGAGTTTACTGTCTTTCGCTCTAACATGCCTTACCTAGGGTTAGGTTAGTATGCTTGCACGTTTGTACTTTAACTTTTTTCGGCTCGGCTTCTTTCGACGCCGATGCCGGCGACGCAGCACTCTCTCGGCCGCCAGCCACCGAGAAAAGGGTGCGCTCCGACCGGCCCCGCACCGCTCTTTCTTAGCTCATTCGAGTTTACTGTCTTTCGCTCTGACATGCCTTACCTAGGGTTAGGTTAGTATGCTTGCACGTTTGTACTTTAACTTTTTTCGGCTCGGCTTCTTTCGACGCCGATGCCGGCGACGCAGCACTCTCTCGCCCGCCAGCCACCGAGAAAAGGGTGCGCTCCGACCGGCCCCGCACCGCTCTTTCTTAGCTCATTCGAGTTTACTGTCTTTCGCTCTGACATGCCTTACCTAGGGTTAGGTTAGTATGCTTGCACGTTTGTACTTTAACTTTTTTCGGCTCGGCTCCTTTCGACGCCGATGCTGGCGACGCAGCACTCTCTCGGCCGCCAGCCACCGAGAAAAGGGTGCGCTCCGACCGGCCCCGCACCGCTCTTTCTTAGCTCATTCGAGTTTACTGTCTTTCGCTCTGACATGCCTTACCTAGGGTTAGGTTAGTATGCTTGCACGTTTGTACTTTAACTTTTTTCGGCTCGGCTTCTTTCGACGCCGATGCCGGCGACGCAGCACTCTCTCGGCCGCCAGCCACCGAGAAAAGGGTGCGCTCCGACCGGCCCCGCACCGCTCTTTCTTGGCTCATTCGAGTTTACTGTCTTTCGCTCTGACATGCCTTACCTAGGGTTAGGTTAGTATGCTTGCACGTTTGTACTTTAACTTTTTTCGGCTCGGCTTCTTTCGACGCCGATGCCGGCGACGCAGCACTCTCTCGGCCGCCAGCCACCGAGAAAAGGGTGCGCTCCGACCGGCCCCGCACCGCTCTTTCTTAGCTCATTCGAGTTTACTGTCTTTCGCTCTGACATGCCTTACCTAGGGTTAGGTTAGTATGCTTGCACGTTTGTACTTTAACTTTTTTCGGCTCGGCTTCTTTCGACGCCGATGCCGGCGACGCAGCACTCTCTCGCCCGCCAGCCACCGAGAAAAGGGTGCGCTCCGACCGGCCCCGCACCGCTCTTTATTGGCTCATTCGAGTTTACTGTCTTTCGCTCTAACATGCCTTACCTAGGGTTAGGTTAGTATGCTTGCACGTTTGTACTTTAACTTTTTTCGGCTCGGCTTCTTTCGACGCCGATGCCGGCGACGCAGCACTCTCTCGGCCGCCAGCCACCGAGAAAAGGGTGCGCTCCGACCGGCCCCGCACCGCTCTTTCTTAGCTCATTCGAGTTTACTGTCTTTCGCTCTGACATGCCTTACCTAGGGTTAGGTTAGTATGCTTGCACGTTTGTACTTTAACTTTTTTCGGCTCGGCTTCTTTCGACGCCGATGCCGGCGACGCAGCACTCTCTCGCCCGCCAGCCACCGAGAAAAGGGTGCGCTCCGACCGGCCCCGCACCGCTCTTTCTTGGCTCATTCGAGTTTACTGTCTTTCGCTCTGACATGCATTACCTAGGGTTAGGTTAGTATGCTTGCACGTTTGTACTTTAACTTTTTTCGGCTCGGCTTCTTTCGACGCCGATGCCGGCGACGCAGCACTCTCTCGCCCGCCAGCCACCGAGAAAAGGGTGCGCTCCGACCGGCCCCGCACCGCTCTTTCTTGGCTCATTCGAGTTTACTGTCTTTCGCTCTGACATGCATTACCTAGGGTTAGGTTAGTATGCTTGCACGTTTGTACTTTAACTTTTTTCGGCTCGGCTTCTTTCGACGCCGATGCCGGCGACGCAGCACTCTCTCGGCCGCCAGCCACCGAGAAAAGGGTGCGCTCCGACCGGCCCCGCACCGCTCTTTCTTAGCT
>NC_135255.1:4957500-4962500 GCF_964204865.1 Styela clava
ACGTTTCGCCCGGCGCCGAAGCGCGCGGACGTCACACTGTGGGATCGACCACAAAACCACCACCGACAACAACTGCACAAAAACACCAACAAACGGCGCCGAGCGACCGCCGGGCTGGGCCGGCGGCACATCGAGCGCGGTGCCCAGAAGCCACCATCGCACTCGGCTGCCTTGCTATGCCAACGTGTTACGCGTGTCGCACGGGGCGGAACCCCGATTGACGGCCGCCCTCTCGGCGGCACCCAAAGACAATTAAGTGCGCGGTCGGCCGTGGCCTACCACCACTTTCGGTAATGATCCTTCCGCAGGTTCACCTACGGAAACCTTGTTACGACTTTTACTTCCTCTAAATGATCAAGTTTGATCGTCTTCTCGACACGCCGACGCGGCCGTTGCCAGCCGCGACGGGGCCGATCCAAGGATCTCACTAAACCATTCAATCGGTAGTAGCGACGGGCGGTGTGTACAAAGGGCAGGGACGTAATCAACGCAAGTTGATGACTTGCGCTTACTGGGAATTCCTCGTTCAAGGGAAACAATTGCAAGTCCCTATCCCAATCACGAATGAGGTTCAACGGGTTACCCGGACCTTTCGGCCTAGGTTAGACACTCGCTGCTTCACTCAGTGTAGCGCGCGTGCGGCCCCGGACATCTAAGGGCATCACAGACCTGTTATTGCTCAATCTCGTGTGGCTAAACGCCACTAGTCCCTCTAGGAAGTTAGACGCCGACCGAGAAGGTCGCGTAACTATTTAGCATGCCAGAGTCTCGTTCGTTATCGGAATTAACCAGACAAATCGCTCCACCAACTAAGAACGGCCATGCACCACCACCCACAGAATCAAGAAAGAGCTCTCAATCTGTCAATCCTACCTGTGTCCGGGCCGGGTGAGTTTCCCCGTGTTGAGTCAAATTAAGCCGCAGGCTCCACTCCTGGTGGTGCCCTTCCGTCAATTCCTTTAAGTTTCAGCTTTGCAACCATACTTCCCCCGGAACCCAAAGACTTTGGTTTCCCGGAAGCTGCCGGAAAGGTCGTCATGGTAACGCCTCCCGATCGCTAGTTGGCATCGTTTATAGTCAGAACTAGGACGGTATCTGATCGTCTTCGAACCTCTGACTTTCGCTCTTGATTAAAGAAAACATTCTTGGCGAATGCTTTCGCAGTAGTTCGTCTTCCGCCGATCCAAGAATTTCACCTCTAACGGCAGAGTACGGACGCCCCCGTCTGTCCCTCTTAATCATTACCTCGTGCTCCGAAAACCAACAAAATAGAACCGAGGTCCTATTCCATTATTCCATGCAACACTATGCAGGCGAACAGCCTGCTTTGAACACTCTAATTTTTCAAAGTAAACTTATCGGCCACCGCCGACACTCAGTCAAGAGCACCGACGGAGAACCGAAGGTGAGGCGAACGCAACCAGTGACACGCCTTGCGACGGACCGGCGGCGCTCGCCCAAAATCCAACTACGAGCTTTTCAACCGCAACAACTTTAGCATACACTGTTAGAATGGAATTACCGCGGCTGCTGGCACCAGACTTGCCCTCCAATGGATACTCGTTAAGAGTTTTAGGATGTACTCATTCCAATTACAGGGCCTCGTTAGAGTCCTGTATTGTTATTTTTCGTCACTACCTCCCCGTGTCGGGAATGGGTAATTTGCGCGCCTGCTGCCTTCCTTGGATGTGGTAGCCGTTTCTCAGGCTCCCTCTCCGGAATCGAACCCTGATTCCCCGTTACCCGTTATCACAAAGGTAGGCACGTAGCGTACCTTCGACAGTTGATAGGGCAGACACTTGAATGATACGTCGTCGGTGCAGAGACCGTACGATCCGCGTGGTTATCCAGAGTCATCAAACGTCACAGGACGAACCCGGTCGGTTTTGATCTGATAAAAGCGCGCCTCCCGAAGTCGGCGCTTAATGCATGTATTAGCTCTAGAATTACCACAGTTATCCACTTCGCTTACGAGACCAAATAAACCAAGACTGATTTAATGAGCCATTCGCAGTTTCGCTTTACGAGAACTCGTACTTGCACCTGCATGGCTTAATCTTTGAGACAAGCATATCACTACTGGCAGGATCAACCAGATAGCTGCGACAGCTGCGCTCGGCCCTTGCTGGGCCGCCCGGCGCGTGCTCGTCGCATTCGTTTAAGACCGAGGCGATCGCCTGCGGCCGTACTCAGCTTCGACAGTCGCTGGCCGCGACGTCCACGCTCTCGCCGGCAGTGCCAGGCGGAGCGATTTGCGTTTTTTCTTTGCTCGCCCTCTCTCGGGCCCGATCCATTCAGTTTCGCACAAACAAGAGCTCTGCCGGCCGCCTGCAGCGGTGCCTAAAACCCGGGCATAACAATGCGACCGTTCTGCTAGGCCGACAAGCGCTCAAGCCAGACGCTCGATCGAACGCCCCCTACATATTAGTCGAGACAACGGCTCGCTCATTAGCATCGCGTTTGTACTTTTTTTGGCTCGGCTTTTTTCGACGCCGATGCCGGCGACGCAGCACTCTCTCGCCCGCCAGCCACCGAGAAAAGGGTGCGCTCCGACCGGCCCCGCACCGTACGCCGCTCTTTCTTGGCTCATTCGAGTTTACTGTCTTTCGCTCTGACATGCCTTACCTAGGGTTAGGTTAGTATGCTTGCACGTTTGTACTTTAACTTTTTTCGGCTCGGCTTCTTTCGACGCCGATGCCGGCGACGCAGCACTCTCTCGCCCGCCAGCCACCGAGAAAAGGGTGCCCTCCGACCGGCCCCGCACCGCTCTTTATTGGCTCATTCGAGTTTACTGTCTTTCGCTCTAACATGCCTTACCTAGGGTTAGGTTAGTATGCTTGCACGTTTGTACTTTAACTTTTTTCGGCTCGGCTTCTTTCGACGCCGATGCCGGCGACGCAGCACTCTCTCGGCCGCCAGCCACCGAGAAAAGGGTGCGCTCCGACCGGCCCCGCACCGCTCTTTCTTGGCTCATTCGAGTTTACTGTCTTTCGCTCTGACATGCCTTACCTAGGGTTAGGTTAGTATGCTTGCACGTTTGTACTTTAACTTTTTTCGGCTCGGCTTCTTTCGACGCCGATGCCGGCGACGCAGCACTCTCTCGGCCGCCAGCCACCGAGAAAAGGGTGCGCTCCGACCGGCCCCGCACCGCTCTTTCTTAGCTCATTCGAGTTTACTGTCTTTCGCTCTGACATGCCTTACCTAGGGTTAGGTTAGTATGCTTGCACGTTTGTACTTTACCTTTTTTCGGCTCGGCTTCTTTCGACGCCGATGCCGGCGACGCAGCACTCTCTCGCCCGCCAGCCACCGAGAAAAGGGTGCGCTCCGACAGGCCCCGCACCGCTCTTTCTTGGCTCATTCGAGTTTACTGTCTTTCGCTCTGACATGCATTACCTAGGGTTAGGTTAGTATGCTTGCACGTTTGTACTTTAACTTTTTTCGGCTCGGCTTCTTTCGACGCCGATGCCGGCGACGCAGCACTCTCTCGGCCGCCAGCCACCGAGAAAAGGGTGCGCTCCGACCGGCCCCGCACCGCTCTTTCTTAGCTCATTCGAGTTTACTGTCTTTCGCTCTGACATGCCTTACCTAGGGTTAGGTTAGTATGCTTGCACGTTTGTACTTTAACTTTTTTCGGCTCGGCTTCTTTCGACGCCGATGCCGGCGACGCAGCACTCTCTCGCCCGCCAGCCACCGAGAAAAGGGTGCGCTCCGACCGGCCCCGCACCGCTCTTTCTTGGCTCATTCGAGTTTACTGTCTTTCGCTCTGACATGCATTACCTAGGGTTAGGTTAGTATGCTTGCACGTTTGTACTTTAACTTTTTTCGGCTCGGCTTCTTTCGACGCCGATGCCGGCGACGCAGCACTCTCTCGGCCGCCAGCCACCGAGAAAAGGGTGCGCTCCGACCGGCCCCGCACCGCTCTTTCTTAGCTCATTCGAGTTTACTGTCTTTCGCTCTGACATGCCTTACCTAGGGTTAGGTTAGTATGCTTGCACGTTTGTACTTTAACTTTTTTCGGCTCGGCTTCTTTCGACGCCGATGCCGGCGACGCAGCACTCTCTCGCCCGCCAGCCACCGAGAAAAGGGTGCGCTCCGACCGGCCCCGCACCGCTCTTTCTTGGCTCATTCGAGTTTACTGTCTTTCGCTCTGACATGCATTACCTAGGGTTAGGTTAGTATGCTTGCACGTTTGTACTTTAACTTTTTTCGGCTCGGCTTCTTTCGACGCCGATGCCGGCGACGCAGCAATCTCTCGGCCGCCAGCCACCGAGAAAAGGGTGCGCTCCGACCGGCCCCACACCGCTCTTTCTTAGCTCATTCGAGTTTACTGTCTTTCGCTCTGACATGCCTTACCTAGGGTTAGGTTAGTATGCTTGCACGTTTGTACTTTAACTTTTTTCGGCTCGGCTTCTTTCGACGCCGATGCCGGCGACGCAGCACTCTCTCGCCCGCCAGCCACCGAGAAAAGGGTGCGCTCCGACCGGCCCCGCACCGCTCTTTATTGGCTCATTCGAGTTTACTGTCTTTCGCTCTAACATGCCTTACCTAGGGTTAGGTTAGTATGCTTGCACGTTTGTACTTTAACTTTTTTCGGCTCGGCTTCTTTCGACGCCGATGCCGGCGACGCAGCACTCTCTCGGCCGCCAGCCACCGAGAAAAGGGTGCGCTCCGACCGGCCCCGCACCGCTCTTTCTTAGCTCATTCGAGTTTACTGTCTTTCGCTCTGACATGCCTTACCTAGGGTTAGGTTAGTATGCTTGCACGTTTGTACTTTAACTTTTTTCGGCTCGGCTTCTTTCGACGCCGATGCCGGCGACGCAGCACTCTCTCGCCCGCCAGCCACCGAGAAAAGGGTGCGCTCCGACCGGCCCCGCACCGCTCTTTCTTGGCTCATTCGAGTTTACTGTCTTTCGCTCTGACATGCATTACCTAGGGTTAGGTTAGTATGCTTGCACGTTTGTACTTTAACTTTTTTCGGCTCGGCTTCTTTCGACGCCGAT
>NC_135255.1:4970000-4980000 GCF_964204865.1 Styela clava
GTTTATAGTCAGAACTAGGACGGTATCTGATCGTCTTCGAACCTCTGACTTTCGCTCTTGATTAAAGAAAACATTCTTGGCGAATGCTTTCGCAGTAGTTCGTCTTCCGCCGATCCAAGAATTTCACCTCTAACGGCAGAGTACGGACGCCCCCGTCTGTCCCTCTTAATCATTACCTCGTGCTCCGAAAACCAACAAAATAGAACCGAGGTCCTATTCCATTATTCCATGCAACACTATGCAGGCGAACAGCCTGCTTTGAACACTCTAATTTTTTCAAAGTAAACTTATCGGCCACCGCCGACACTCAGTCAAGAGCACCGACGGAGAACCGAAGGTGAGGCGAACGCAACCAGTGACACGCCTTGCGACGGACCGGCGGCGCTCGCCCAAAATCCAACTACGAGCTTTTTAACCGCAACAACTTTAGCATACACTGTTGGAGCTGGAATTACCGCGGCTGCTGGCACCAGACTTGCCCTCCAATGGATACTCGTTAAGAGTTTTAGGATGTACTCATTCCAATTACAGGGCCTCGTTAGAGTCCTGTATTGTTATTTTTCGTCACTACCTCCCCGTGTCGGGAATGGGTAATTTGCGCGCCTGCTGCCTTCCTTGGATGTGGTAGCCGTTTCTCAGGCTCCCTCTCCGGAATCGAACCCTGATTCCCCGTTACCCGTTATCACAAAGGTAGGCACGTAGCGTACCTTCGACAGTTGATAGGGCAGACACTTGAATGATACGTCGTCGGTGCAGAGACCGTACGATCCGCGTGGTTATCCAGAGTCATCAAACGTCACAGGACGAACCCGGTCGGTTTTGATCTGATAAAAGCGCGCCTCCCGAAGTCGGCGCTTAATGCATGTATTAGCTCTAGAATTACCACAGTTATCCACTTCGCTTACGAGACCAAATAAACCAAGACTGATTTAATGAGCCATTCGCAGTTTCGCTTTACGAGAACTCGTACTTGCACCTGCATGGCTTAATCTTTGAGACAAGCATATCACTACTGGCAGGATCAACCAGATAGCTGCGACAGCTGCGCTCGGCCCTTGCTGGGCCGCCCGGCGCGTGCTCGTCGCATTCGTTTAAGACCGAGGCGATCGCCTGCGGCCGTACTCAGCTTCGACAGTCGCTGGCCGCGACGTCCACGCTCTCGCCGGCAGTGCCAGGCGGAGCGATTTGCGTTTTTTCTTTGCTCGCCCTCTCTCGGGCTCGATCCATTCAGTTTCGCACAAACAAGAGCTCTGCCGGCCGCCTGCAGCGGTGCCTAAAACCCGGGCATAACAATGCGACCGTTCTGCTAGGCCGACAAGCGCTCAAGCCAGACGCTCGATCGAACGCCCCCTACATATTAGTCGAGACAACGGCTCGCTCATTAGCATCGCGTTTGTACTTTAACTTTTTTCGGCTCGGCTTCTTTCGACGCCGATGCCGGCGACGCAGCACTCTCTCGCCCGCCAGCCACCGAGAAAAGGGTGCGCTCCGACCGGCCCCGCACCGCTCTTTATTGGCTCATTCGAGTTTACTGTCTTTCGCTCTAACATGCCTTACCTAGGGTTAGGTTAGTATGCTTGCACGTTTGTACTTTAACTTTTTTCGGCTCGGCTTCTTTCGACGCCGATGCCGGCGACGCAGCACTCTCTCGGCCGCCAGCCACCGAGAAAAGGGTGCGCTCCGACCGGCCCCGCACCGCTCTTTCTTGGCTCATTCGAGTTTACTGTCTTTCGCTCTGACATGCCTTACCTAGGGTTAGGTTAGTATGCTTGCACGTTTGTACTTTAATTTTTTTCGGCTCGGCTTCTTTCGACGCCGATGCCGGCGACGCAGCACTCTCTCGGCCGCCAGCCACCGAGAAAAGGGTGCGCTCCGACCGGCCCCGCACCGCTCTTTCTTAGCTCATTCGAGTTTACTGTCTTTCGCTCTGACATGCCTTACCTAGGGTTAGGTTAGTATGCTTGCACGTTTGTACTTTAACTTTTTTCGGCTCGGCTTCTTTCGACGCCGATGCCGGCGACGCAGCACTCTCTCGCCCGCCAGCCACCGAGAAAAGGGTGCGCTCCGACCGGCCCCGCACCGCTCTTTCTTGGCTCATTCGAATTTACTGTCTTTCGCTCTGACATGCATTACCTAGGGTTAGGTTAGTATGCTTGCAAGTTTGTACTTTAACTTTTTTCGGCTCGGCTTCTTTCGACGCCGATGCCGGCGACGCAGCACTCTCTCGGCCGCCAGCCACCGAGAAAAGGGTGCGCTCCGACCGGCCCCGCACCGCTCTTTCTTAGCTCATTCGAGTTTACTGTCTTTCGCTCTGACATGCCTTACCTAGGGTTAGGTTAGTATGCTTGCACGTTTGTACTTTAACTTTTTTCGGCTCGGCTTCTTTCGACGCCGATGCCGGCGACGCAGCACTCTCTCGCCCGCCAGCCACCGAGAAAAGGGTGCGCTCCGACCGGCCCCGCACCGCTCTTTATTGGCTCATTCGAGTTTACTGTCTTTCGCTCTAACATGCCTTACCTAGGGTTAGGTTAGTATGCTTGCACGTTTGTACTTTAACTTTTTTCGGCTCGGCTTCTTTCGACGCCGATGCCGGCGACGCAGCACTCTCTCGGCCGCCAGCCACCGAGAAAAGGGTGCGCTCCGACCGGCCCCGCACCGCTCTTTCTTGGCTCATTCGAGTTTACTGTCTTTCGCTCTGACATGCCTTACCTAGGGTTAGGTTAGTATGCTTGCACGTTTGTACTTTAACTTTTTTCGGCTCGGCTTCTTTCGACGCCGATGCCGGCGACGCAGCACTCTCTCGGCCGCCAGCCACCGAGAAAAGGGTGCGCTCCGACCGGCCCCGCACCGCTCTTTCTTAGCTCATTCGAGTTTACTGTCTTTCGCTCTGACATGCATTACCTAGGGTTAGGTTAGTATGCTTGCACGTTTGTACTTTAACTTTTTTCGGCTCGG
Organism: Styela clava; assembly: GCF_964204865.1. Classification (NCBI taxonomy): domain Eukaryota; kingdom Metazoa; phylum Chordata; class Ascidiacea; order Stolidobranchia; family Styelidae; genus Styela; species Styela clava. The sequence continues at coordinate 4,972,956 of NC_135255.1, forward strand.
CTTCTTTCGACGCCGATGCCGGCGACGCAGCACTCTCTCGGCCGCCAGCCACCGAGAAAAGGGTGCGCTCCGACCGGCCCCGCACCGCTCTTTCTTAGCTCATTCGAGTTTACTGTCTTTCGCTCTGACATGCCTTACCTAGGGTTAGGTTAGTATGCTTGCACGTTTGTACTTTAACTTTTTTCGGCTCGGCTTCTTTCGACGCCGATGCCGGCGACGCAGCACTCTCTTGCCCGCCAGCCACCGAGAAAAGGGTGCGCTCCGACCGGCCCCGCACCGCTCTTTCTTGGCTCATTCGAGTTTACTGTCTTTCGCTCTGACATGCATTACCTAGGGTTAGGTTAGTATGCTTGCACGTTTGTACTTTAACTTTTTTCGGCTCGGCTTCTTTCGACGCCGATGCTGGCGACGCAGCACTCTCTCGGCCGCCAGCCACCGAGAAAAGGGTGCGCTCCGACCGGCCCCGCACCGCTCTTTCTTAGCTCATTCGAGTTTACTGTCTTTCGCTCTGACATGCCTTACCTAGGGTTAGGTTAGTATGCTTGCACGTTTGTATTTTAACTTTTTTCGGCTCGGCTTCTTTCGACGCCGATGCCGGCGACGCAGCACTCTCTCGCCCGCCAGCCACCGAGAAAAGGGTGCGCTCCGACCGGCCCCGCACCGCTCTTTCTTAGCTCATTCGAGTTTACTGTCTTTCGCTCTGACATGCCTTACCTAGGGTTAGGTTAGTATGCTTGCACGTTTGTACTTTAACTTTTTTCGGCTCGGCTTCTTTCGACGCCGATGCCGGCGACGCAGCACTCTCTCGCCCGCCAGCCACCGAGAAAAGGGTGCGCTCCGACCGGCCCCGCACCGCTCTTTATTGGCTCATTCGAGTTTACTGTCTTTCGCTCTAACATGCCTTACCTAGGGTTAGGTTAGTATGCTTGCACGTTTGTACTTTAACTTTTTTCGGCTCGGCTTCTTTCGACGCCGATGCCGGCGACGCAGCACTCTCTCGGCCGCCAGCCACCGAGAAAAGGGTGCGCTCCGACCGGCCCCGCACCGCTCTTTCTTGGCTCATTCGAGTTTACTGTCTTTCGCTCTGACATGCCTTACCTAGGGTTAGGTTAGTATGCTTGCACGTTTGTACTTTAACTTTTTTCGGCTCGGCTTCTTTCGACGCCGATGCCGGCGACGCAGCACTCTCTCGGCCGCCAGCCACCGAGAAAAGGGTGCGCTCCGACCGGCCCCGCACCGCTCTTTCTTAGCTCATTCGAGTTTACTGTCTTTCGCTCTGACATGCCTTACCTAGGGTTAGGTTAGTATGCTTGCACGTTTGTACTTTAACTTTTTTCGGCTCGGCTTCTTTCGACGCCGATGCCGGCGACGCAGCACTCTCTCGCCCGCCAGCCACCGAGAAAAGGGTGCGCTCCGACCGGCCCCGCACCGCTCTTTATTGGCTCATTCGAGTTTACTGTCTTTCGCTCTAACATGCCTTACCTAGGGTTAGGTTAGTATGCTTGCACGTTTGTACTTTAATTTTTTTCGGCTCGGCTTCTTTCGACGCCGATGCCGGCGACGCAGCACTCTCTCGGCCGCCAGCCACCGAGAAAAGGGTGCGCTCCGACCGGCCCCGCACCGCTCTTTCTTAGCTCATTCGAGTTTACTGTCTTTCGCTCTGACATGCCTTACCTAGGGTTAGGTTAGTATGCTTGCACGTTTGTACTTTAACTTTTTTCGGCTCGGCTTCTTTCGACGCCGATGCCGGCGACGCAGCACTCTCTCGCCCGCCAGCCACCGAGAAAAGGGTGCGCTCCGACCGGCCCCGCACCGCTCTTTCTTGGCTCATTCGAATTTACTGTCTTTCGCTCTGACATGCATTACCTAGGGTTAGGTTAGTATGCTTGCAAGTTTGTACTTTAACTTTTTTCGGCTCGGCTTCTTTCGACGCCGATGCCGGCGACGCAGCACTCTCTCGGCCGCCAGCCACCGAGAAAAGGGTGCGCTCCGACCGGCCCCGCACCGCTCTTTCTTAGCTCATTCGAGTTTACTGTCTTTCGCTCTGACATGCATTACCTAGGGTTAGGTTAGTATGCTTGCACGTTTGTACTTTAACTTTTTTCGGCTCGGCTTCTTTCGACGCCGATGCCGGCGACGCAGCACTCTCTCGGCCGCCAGCCACCGAGAAAAGGGTGCGCTCCGACCGGCCCCGCACCGCTCTTTCTTAGCTCATTCGAGTTTACTGTCTTTCGCTCTGACATGCCTTACCTAGGGTTAGGTTAGTATGCTTGCACGTTTGTACTTTAACTTTTTTCGGCTCGGCTTCTTTCGACGCCGATGCCGGCGACGCAGCACTCTCTTGCCCGCCAGCCACCGAGAAAAGGGTGCGCTCCGACCGGCCCCGCACCGCTCTTTCTTGGCTCATTCGAGTTTACTGTCTTTCGCTCTGACATGCATTACCTAGGGTTAGGTTAGTATGCTTGCACGTTTGTACTTTAACTTTTTTCGGCTCGGCTTCTTTCGACGCCGATGCTGGCGACGCAGCACTCTCTCGGCCGCCAGCCACCGAGAAAAGGGTGCGCTCCGACCGGCCCCGCACCGCTCTTTCTTAGCTCATTCGAGTTTACTGTCTTTCGCTCTGACATGCCTTACCTAGGGTTAGGTTAGTATGCTTGCACGTTTGTATTTTAACTTTTTTCGGCTCGGCTTCTTTCGACGCCGATGCCGGCGACGCAGCACTCTCTCGCCCGCCAGCCACCGAGAAAAGGGTGCGCTCCGACCGGCCCCGCACCGCTCTTTATTGGCTCATTCGAGTTTACTGTCTTTCGCTCTAACATGCCTTACCTAGGGTTAGGTTAGTATGCTTGCACGTTTGTACTTTAACTTTTTTCGGCTCGGCTTCTTTCGACGCCGATGCCGGCGACGCAGCACTCTCTCGGCCGCCAGCCACCGAGAAAAGGGTGCGCTCCGACCGGCCCCGCACCGCTCTTTCTTGGCTCATTCGAGTTTACTGTCTTTCGCTCTGACATGCCTTACCTAGGGTTAGGTTAGTATGCTTGCACGTTTGTACTTTAACTTTTTTCGGCTCGGCTTCTTTCGACGCCGATGCCGGCGACGCAGCACTCTCTCGCCCGCCAGCCACCGAGAAAAGGGTGCGCTCCGACCGGCCCCGCACCGCTCTTTCTTGGCTCATTCGAGTTTACTGTCTTTCGCTCTGACATGCATTACCTAGGGTTAGGTTAGTATGCTTGCACGTTTGTACTTTAACTTTTTTCGGCTCGGCTTCTTTCGACGCCGATGCCGGCGACGCAGCACTCTCTCGGCCGCCAGCCACCGAGAAAAGGGTGCGCTCCGACCGGCCCCGCACCGCTCTTTCTTAGCTCATTCGAGTTTACTGTCTTTCGCTCTGACATGCCTTACCTAGGGTTAGGTTAGTATGCTTGCACGTTTGTACTTTAACTTTTTTCGGCTCGGCTTCTTTCGACGCCGATGCCGGCGACGCAGCACTCTCTCGCCCGCCAGCCACCGAGAAAAGGGTGCGCTCCGACCGGCCCCGCACCGCTCTTTATTGGCTCATTCGAGTTTACTGTCTTTCGCTCTAACATGCCTTACCTAGGGTTAGGTTAGTATGCTTGCACGTTTGTACTTTAACTTTTTTCGGCTCGGCTTCTTTCGACGCCGATGCCGGCGACGCAGCACTCTCTCGGCCGCCAGCCACCGAGAAAAGGGTGCGCTCCGACCGGCCCCGCACCGCTCTTTCTTGGCTCATTCGAGTTTACTGTCTTTCGCTCTGACATGCCTTACCTAGGGTTAGGTTAGTATGCTTGCACGTTTGTACTTTAACTTTTTTCGGCTCGGCTTCTTTCGACGCCGATGCCGGCGACGCAGCACTCTCTCGCCCGCCAGCCACCGAGAAAAGGGTGCGCTCCGACCGGCCCCGCACCGCTCTTTCTTGGCTCATTCGAGTTTACTGTCTTTCGCTCTGACATGCATTACCTAGGGTTAGGTTAGTATGCTTGCACGTTTGTACTTTAACTTTTTTCGGCTCGGCTTCTTTCGACGCCGATGCTGGCGACGCAGCACTCTCTCGGCCGCCAGCCACCGAGAAAAGGGTGCGCTCCGACCGGCCCCGCACCGCTCTTTCTTGGCTCATTCGAGTTTACTGTCTTTCGCTCTGACATGCCTTACCTAGGGTTAGGTTAGTATGCTTGCACGTTTGTACTTTAACTTTTTTCGGCTCGGCTTCTTTCGACGCCGATGCCGGCGACGCAGCACTCTCTCGGCCGCCAGCCACCGAGAAAAGGGTGCGCTCCGACCGGCCCCGCACCGCTCTTTCTTAGCTCATTCGAGTTTACTGTCTTTCGCTCTGACATGCCTTACCTAGGGTTAGGTTAGTATGCTGGAACGTTTGTACTTTAACTTTTTTCGGCTCGGCTTCTTTCGACGCCGATGCCGGCGACGCAGCACTCTCTCGCCCGCCAGCCACCGAGAAAAGGGTGCGCTCCGACCGGCCCCGCACCGCTCTTTCTTGGCTCATTCGAGTTTACTGTCTTTCGCTCTGACATGCATTACCTAGGGTTAGGTTAGTATGCTTGCACGTTTGTACTTTAACTTTTTTCGGCTCGGCTTCTTTCGACGCCGATGCCGGCGACGCAGCACTCTCTCGGCCGCCAGCCACCGAGAAAAGGGTGCGCTCCGACCGGCCCCGCACCGCTCTTTCTTAGCTCATTCGAGTTTACTGTCTTTCGCTCTGACATGCCTTACCTAGGGTTAGGTTAGTATGCTTGCACGTTTGTACTTTCCCTTTTTCGGCTCGGCTTCTTTCGACGCCGATGCCGGCGACGCAGCACTCTCTCGCCCGCCAGCCACCGAGAAAAGGGTGCGCTCCGACCGGCCCCGCACCGCTCTTTCTTGGCTCATTCGAGTTTACTGTCTTTCGCTCTGACATGCATTACCTAGGGTTAGGTTAGTATGCTTGCACGTTTGTACTTTAACTTTTTTCGGCTCGGCTTCTTTCGACGCCGATGCCGGCGACGCAGCACTCTCTCGCCCGCCAGCCACCGAGAAAAGGGTGCGCTCCGACCGGCCCCGCACCGCTCTTTCTTGGCTCATTCGAGTTTACTGTCTTTCGCTCTGACATGCATTACCTAGGGTTAGGTTAGTATGCTTGCACGTTTGTACTTTAACTTTTTTCGGCTCGGCTTCTTTCGACGCCGATGCCGGCGACGCAGCACTCTCTCGGCCGCCAGCCACCGAGAAAAGGGTGCGCTCCGACCGGCCCCGCACCGCTCTTTCTTAGCTCATTCGAGTTTACTGTCTTTCGCTCTGACATGCCTTACCTAGGGTTAGGTTAGTATGCTTGCACGTTTGTACTTTCCCTTTTTCGGCTCGGCTTCTTTCGACGCCGATGCCGGCGACGCAGCACTCTCTCGCCCGCCAGCCACCGAGAAAAGGGTGCGCTCCGACCGGCCCCGCACCGCTCTTTCTTGGCTCATTCGAGTTTACTGTCTTTCGCTCTGACATGCATTACCTAGGGTTAGGTTAGTATGCTTGCACGTTTGTACTTTAACTTTTTTCGGCTCGGCTTCTTTCGACGCCGATGCCGGCGACGCAGCACTCTCTCGGCCGCCAGCCACCGAGAAAAGGGTGCGCTCCGACCGGCCCCGCACCGCTCTTTCTTAGCTCATTCGAGTTTACTGTCTTTCGCTCTGACATGCCTTACCTAGGGTTAGGTTAGTATGCTTGCACGTTTGTACTTTCCCTTTTTCGGCTCGGCTTCTTTCGACGCCGATGCCGGCGACGCAGCACTCTCTCGCCCGCCAGCCACCGAGAAAAGGGTGCGCTCCGACCGGCCCCGCACCGCTCTTTCTTGGCTCATTCGAGTTTACTGTCTTTCGCTCTGACATGCATTACCTAGGGTTAGGTTAGTATGCTTGCACGTTTGTACTTTAACTTTTTTCGGCTCGGCTTCTTTCGACGCCGATGCCGGCGACGCAGCACTCTCTCGCCCGCCAGCCACCGAGAAAAGGGTGCGCTCCGACCGGCCCCGCACCGCTCTTTCTTGGCTCATTCGAGTTTACTGTCTTTCGCTCTGACATGCATTACCTAGGGTTAGGTTAGTATGCTTGCACGTTTGTACTTTAACTTTTTTCGGCTCGGCTTCTTTCGACGCCGATGCCGGCGACGCAGCACTCTCTCGGCCGCCAGCCACCGAGAAAAGGGTGCGCTCCGACCGGCCCCGCACCGCTCTTTCTTAGCTCATTCGAGTTTACTGTCTTTCGCTCTGACATGCCTTACCTAGGGTTAGGTTAGTATGCTTGCACGTTTGTACTTTAACTTTTTTCGGCTCGGCTTCTTTCGACGCCGATGCCGGCGACGCAGCACTCTCTCGCCCGCCAGCCACCGAGAAAAGGGTGCGCTCCGACCGGCCCCGCACCGCTCTTTATTGGCTCATTCGAGTTTACTGTTTTTCGCTCTAACATGCCTTACCTAGGGTTAGGTTAGTATGCTTGCACGTTTGTACTTTAACTTTTTTCGGCTCGGCTTCTTTCGACGCCGATGCCGGCGACGCAGCACTCTCTCGGCCGCCAGCCACCGAGAAAAGGGTGCGCTCCGACCGGCCCCGCACCGCTCTTTCTTAGCTCATTCGAGTTTACTGTCTTTCGCTCTGACATGCCTTACCTAGGGTTAGGTTAGTATGCTTGCACGTTTGTACTTTAACTTTTTTCGGCTCGGCTTCTTTCGACGCCGATGCCGGCGACGCAGCACTCTCTCGCCCGCCAGCCACCGAGAAAAGGGTGCGCTCCGACCGGCCCCGCACCGCTCTTTCTTGGCTCATTCGAGTTTACTGTCTTTCGCTCTGACATGCATTACCTAGGGTTAGGTTAGTATGCTTGCACGTTTGTACTTTAACTTTTTTCGGCTCGGCTTCTTTCGACGCCGATGCTGGCGACGCAGCACTCTCTCGGCCGCCAGCCACCGAGAAAAGGGTGCGCTGCGACCGGCCCCGCACCGCTCTTTCTTAGCTCATTCGAGTTTACTGTCTTTCGCTCTGACATGCCTT
>NC_135255.1:4985000-4990000 GCF_964204865.1 Styela clava
GCTCATGTTAGACTCCTTGGTCCGTGTTTCAAGACGGGTCGGGAGGGTGGCCGACGTGGCCACGGACCCCGAGCGCGTCGACGGCGCGCCACCGAAACGGCAGCCCGCCGAACACCGGCACTGCGTACAGTGCAGGCGAACGACAAGCCAGCCGAACGGCGACGGCCGCACACAGAGAGCGCGCGGCATCCTTTCCTCGATCCGCCGCCGGGCCGCACCGCCCGCGCGCTGTAACACCCCCGCCGGAGCGGAGGCCACCTTCGCGCGGGGACTTAGACCGACGGCAAACCGGTCGTGACCCGCGCCGGTCGCTAGTGCGCTGAGACGGTGCGCGAGCCGACTCGGCAGCGGCGCCTTAAGCGTCCGCGAACCGAGACGGCGCGCCTCCGCACCCAACTGAAAGCGAGCCGGCGACCTGACGGGCCCTCCCGTTTGCCTCTCAACGGTTTTCACGTACTCTTGAACTCTCTCTTCAAAGTGCTTTTCAACTTTCCCTCACGGTACTTGTCCGCTATCGGTCTCGCGACCGTATTTAGTCTTAGGTGGAGTTTACCACCCGCTTTGGGCTGCATTCCCAAACAACCCGACTCCGAGAAGACCCGAAGCGGCCAAGGCAAGCGCCCCTATGGGCCTAACACCCGCCGTGGGACGAGGCCTCGATCAGAAGGACACCGGCGCTCGCCGTTAGCCGCACTGGGACTTCCGTACGTCACAACTCGGCGCGCTCGAAAAGCGCGCAGATTCGACGCTGGACTCTTCCCGGTTCACTCGCCGTTACTCAGGGAATCCCTGTTGGTTTCTTTTCCTCCGCTTAATAATATGCTTAAATTCAGCGGGTGCTCTCGCCTGAACTCAGGTCGTATGTGTCAAGCGGGCCCGCTTCTTACACGGCCCGCTGGCATCGCAAGTCGTCGCCGCCGGCGCCGACCGAGCGCGTACCGTCGCCGCCTTGGCCCACGGTCGGTCTTGATCTCGTGACCGGACCGACCGACCTGGACCCGCCCCTCGAACGTAGTTGAACACGTCGAGGGGCCGGCGGTGTACGGGACACGCGGTCGCGCCGAGAAAGCTCGGCGACCGCTTCAACTTGGGGCGACGCCCGGCCGTCTTCGCAGAGGCCAGGCGACGGCCCTCGGGTGAGGACGAACGCGACCCTGAGGCAGACGCGGTCCCGGGATTGACCCGAGACCGCAATTCGCGTTCAGAAGGTCGACGTTCAATGTGTTCTGCAATTCACATTACTTCTCGCACTTGGCTGCGTCCTTCATCGACTCGCGAGCCGAGTGATCCACCGTTAAGAGTCGTCCTCGACGTTTCGCCCGGCGCCGAAGCGCGCGGACGTCACACTGTGGGATCGACCACAAAACCACCACCGACAACAACTGCACAAAAACACCAACAAACGGCGCCGAGCGACCGCCGGGCTGGGCCGGCGGCACATCGAGCGCGGTGCCCAGAAGCCACCATCGCACTCGGCTGCCTTGCTATGCCAACGTGTTACGCGTGTCGCACGGGGCGGAACCCCGATTGACGGCCGCCCTCTTGGCGGCACCCAAAGACAATTAAGTGCGCGGTCGGCCGGGGCCTACCACCACTTTCGGTAATGATCCTTCCGCAGGTTCACCTACGGAAACCTTGTTACGACTTTTACTTCCTCTAAATGATCAAGTTTGATCGTCTTCTCGACACGCCGACGCGGCCGTTGCCAGCCGCGACGGGGCCGATCCAAGGATCTCACTAAACCATTCAATCGGTAGTAGCGACGGGCGGTGTGTACAAAGGGCAGGGACGTAATCAACGCAAGTTGATGACTTGCGCTTACTGGGAATTCCTCGTTCAAGGGAAACAATTGCAAGTCCCTATCCCAATCACGAATGAGGTTCAACGGGTTACCCGGACCTTTCGGCCTAGGTTAGACACTCGCTGCTTCACTCAGTGTAGCGCGCGTGCGGCCCCGGACATCTAAGGGCATCACAGACCTGTTATTGCTCAATCTCGTGTGGCTAAACGCCACTAGTCCCTCTAAGAAGTTAGACGCCGACCGAGAAGGTCGCGTAACTATTTAGCATGCCAGAGTCTCGTTCGTTATCGGAATTAACCAGACAAATCGCTCCACCAACTAAGAACGGCCATGCACCACCACCCACAGAATCAAGAAAGAGCTCTCAATCTGTCAATCCTACCTGTGTCCGGGCCGGGTGAGTTTCCCCGTGTTGAGTCAAATTAAGCCGCAGGCTCCACTCCTGGTGGTGCCCTTCCGTAAATTCCTTTAAGTTTCAGCTTTGCAACCATACTTCCCCCGGAACCCAAAGACTTTGGTTTCCCGGAAGCTGCCGGAAAGGTCGTCATGGTAACGCCTCCCGATCGCTAGTTGGCATCGTTTATAGTCAGAACTAGGACGGTATCTGATCGTCTTCGAACCTCTGACTTTCGCTCTTGATTAAAGAAAACATTCTTGGCGAATGCTTTCGCAGTAGTTCGTCTTCCGCCGATCCAAGAATTTCACCTCTAACGGCAGAGTACGGACGCCCCCGTCTGTCCCTCTTAATCATTACCTCGTGCTCCGAAAACCAACAAAATAGAACCGAGGTCCTATTCCATTATTCCATGCAACACTATGCAGGCGAACAGCCTGCTTTGAACACTCTAATTTTTTCAAAGTCAACTTATCGGCCACCGCCGACACTCAGTCAAGAGCACCGACGGAGAACCGAAGGTGAGGCGAACGCAACCAGTGACACGCCTTGCGACGGACCGGCGGCGCTCGCCCAAAATCCAACTACGAGCTTTTCAACCGCAACAACTTTAGCATACACTGTTGGAGCTGGAATTACCGCGGCTGCTGGCACCAGACTTGCCCTCCAATGGATACTCGTTAAGAGTTTTAGGATGTACTCATTCCAATTACAGGGCCTCGTTAGAGTCCTGTATTGTTATTTTTCGTCACTACCTCCCCGTGTCGGGAATGGGTAATTTGCGCGCCTGCTGCCTTCCTTGGATGTGGTAGCCGTTTCTCAGGCTCCCTCTCCGGAATCGAACCCTGATTCCCCGTTACCCGTTATCACAAAGGTAGGCACGTAGCGTACCTTCGACAGTTGATAGGGCAGACACTTGAATGATACGTCGTCGGTGCAGAGACCGTACGATCCGCGTGGTTATCCAGAGTCATCAAACGTCACAGGACGAACCCGGTCGGTTTTGATCTGATAAAAGCGCGCCTCCCGAAGTCGGCGCTTAATGCATGTATTAGCTCTAGAATTACCACAGTTATCCACTTCGCTTACGAGACCAAATAAACCAAGACTGATTTAATGAGCCATTCGCAGTTTCGCTTTACGAGAACTCGTACTTGCACCTGCATGGCTTAATCTTTGAGACAAGCATATCACTACTGGCAGGATCAACCAGATAGCTGCGACAGCTGCGCTCGGCCCTTGCTGGGCCGCCCGGCGCGTGCTCGTCGCATTCGTTTAAAACCGAGGCGATCGCCTGCGGCCGTACTCAGCTTCGACAGTCGCTGGCCGCGACGTCCACGCTCTCGCCGGCAGTGCCAGGCGGAGCGATTTGCGTTTTTTCTTTGCTCGCCCTCTCTCGGGCTCGATCCATTCAGTTTCGCACAAACAAGAGCTCTGCCGGCCGCCTGCAGCGGTGCCTAAAACCCGGGCATAACAATGCGACCGTTCTGCTAGGCCGACAAGCGCTCAAGCCAGACGCTCGATCGAACGCCCCCTACATATTAGTCGAGACAACGGCTCGCTCATTAGCATCGCGTTTGTACTTTAACTTTTTTTGGCTCGGCTTTTTTCGACGCCGATGCCGGCGACGCAGCACTCTCTCGCCCGCCAGCCACCGAGAAAAGGGTGCGCTCCGACCGGCCCCGCACCGTACGCCGCTCTTTCTTGGCTCATTCGAGTTTACTGTCTTTCGCTCTGACATGCCTTACCTAGGGTTAGGTTAGTATGCTTGCACGTTTGTACTTTAACTTTTTTTGGGCTCGGCTTCTTTCAACGCCGATGCCGGCGACGCAGCACTCTCTCGCCCGCCAGCCACCGAGAAAAGGGTGCGCTCCGACCGGCCCCGCACCGCTCTTTCTTAGCTCATTCGAGTTTACTGTCTTTCGCTCTGACATGCCTTACCTAGGGTTAGGTTAGTATGCTTGCACGTTTGTACTTTACCTTTTTTCGGCTCGGCTTCTTTCGACGCCGATGCCGGCGACGCAGCACTCTCTCGCCCGCCAGCCACCGAGAAAAGGGTGCGCTCCGACCGGCCCCGCACCGCTCTTTATTGGCTCATTCGAGTTTACTGTCTTTCGCTCTAACATGCCTTACCTAGGGTTAGGTTAGTATGCTTGCACGTTTGTACTTTAACTTTTTTCGGCTCGGCTTCTTTCGACGCCGATGCCGGCGACGCAGCACTCTCTCGGCCGCCAGTCACCGAGAAAAGGGTGCGCTCCGACCGGCCCCGCACCGCTCTTTCTTGGCTCATTCGAGTTTACTGTCTTTCGCTCTGACATGCCTTACCTAGGGTTAGGTTAGTATGCTTGCACGTTTGTACTTTAACTTTTTTCGGCTCGGCTTCTTTCGACGCCGATGCCGGCGACGCAGCACTCTCTCGGCCGCCAGCCACCGAGAAAAGGGTGCGCTCCGACCGGCCCCGCACCGCTCTTTCTTAGCTCATTCGAGTTTACTGTCTTTCGCTCTGACATGCCTTACCTAGGGTTAGGTTAGTATGCTTGCACGTTTGTACTTTAACTTTTTTCGGCTCGGCTTCTTTCGACGCCGATGCCGGCGACGCAGCACTCTCTCGCCCGCCAGCCACCGAGAAAAGGGTGCGCTCCGACCGGCCCCGCACCGCTCTTTCTTGGCTCATTCGAGTTTACTGTCTTTCGCTCTGACATGCATTACCTAGGGTTAGGTTAGTATGCTTGCACGTTTGTACTTTAACTTTTTTCGGCTCGGCTTCTTTCGACGCCGATGCCGGCGACGCAGCACTCTCTCGGC
>NC_135255.1:4997500-5002500 GCF_964204865.1 Styela clava
CATTATTCCATGCAACACTATGCAGGCGAACAGCCTGCTTTGAACACTCTAATTTTTTCAAAGTCAACTTATCGGCCACCGCCGACACTCAGTCAAGAGCACCGACGGAGAACCGAAGGTGAGGCGAACGCAACCAGTGACACGCCTTGCGACGGACCGGCGGCGCTCGCCCAAAATCCAACTACGAGCTTTTCAACCGCAACAACTTTAGCATACACTGTTGGAGCTGGAATTACCGCGGCTGCTGGCACCAGACTTGCCCTCCAATGGATACTCGTTAAGAGTTTTAGGATGTACTCATTCCAATTACAGGGCCTCGTTAGAGTCCTGTATTGTTATTTTTCGTCACTACCTCCCCGTGTCGGGAATGGGTAATTTGCGCGCCTGCTGCCTTCCTTGGATGTGGTAGCCGTTTCTCAGGCTCCCTCTCCGGAATCGAACCCTGATTCCCCGTTACCCGTTATCACAAAGGTAGGCACGTAGCGTACCTTCGACAGTTGATAGGGCAGACACTTGAATGATACGTCGTCGGTGCAGAGACCGTACGATCCGCGTGGTTATCCAGAGTCATCAAACGTCACAGGACGAACCCGGTCGGTTTTGATCTGATAAAAGCGCGCCTCCCGAAGTCGGCGCTTAATGCATGTATTAGCTCTAGAATTACCACAGTTATCCACTTCGCTTACGAGACCAAATAAACCAAGACTGATTTAATGAGCCATTCGCAGTTTCGCTTTACGAGAACTCGTACTTGCACCTGCATGGCTTAATCTTTGAGACAAGCATATCACTACTGGCAGGATCAACCAGATAGCTGCGACAGCTGCGCTCGGCCCTTGCTGGGCCGCCCGGCGCGTGCTCGTCGCATTCGTTTAAGACCGAGGCGATCGCCTGCGGCCGTACTCAGCTTCGACAGTCGCTGGCCGCGACGTCCACGCTCTCGCCGGCAGTGCCAGGCGGAGCGATTTGCGTTTTTTCTTTGCTCGCCCTCTCTCGGGCTCGATCCATTCAGTTTCGCACAAACAAGAGCTCTGCCGGCCGCCTGCAGCGGTGCCTAAAACCCGGGCATAACAATGCGACCGTTCTGCTAGGCCGACAAGCGCTCAAGCCAGACGCTCGATCGAACGCCCCCTACATATTAGTCGAGACAACGGCTCGCTCATTAGCATCGCGTTTGTACTTTAACTTTTTTTGGCTCGGCTTTTTTCGACGCCGATGCCGGCGACGCAGCACTCTCTCGCCCGCCAGCCACCGAGAAAAGGGTGCGCTCCGACCGGCCCCGCACCGTACGCCGCTCTTTCTTGGCTCATTCGAGTTTACTGTCTTTCGCTCTGACATGCCTTACCTAGGGTTAGGTTAGTATGCTTGCACGTTTGTACTTTAACTTTTTTCGGCTCGGCTTCTTTCGACGCCGATGCCGGCGACGCAGCACTCTCTCGCCCGCCAGCCACCGAGAAAAGGGTGCGCTCCGACCGGCCCCGCACCGCTCTTTCTTAGCTCATTCGAGTTTACTGTCTTTCGCTCTGACATGCCTTACCTAGGGTTAGGTTAGTATGCTTGCACGTTTGTACTTTACCTTTTTTCGGCTCGGCTTCTTTCGACGCCGATGCCGGCGACGCAGCACTCTCTCGCCCGCCAGCCACCGAGAAAAGGGTGCGCTCCGACCGGCCCCGCACCGCTCTTTATTGGCTCATTCGAGTTTACTGTCTTTCGCTCTAACATGCCTTACCTAGGGTTAGGTTAGTATGCTTGCACGTTTGTACTTTAACTTTTTTCGGCTCGGCTTCTTTCGACGCCGATGCCGGCGACGCAGCACTCTCTCGGCCGCCAGTCCCCGAGAAAAGGGTGCGCTCCGACCGGCCCCGCACCGCTCTTTCTTGGCTCATTCGAGTTTACTGTCTTTCGCTCTGACATGCCTTTCCTAGGGTTAGGTTAGTATGCTTGCACGTTTGTACTTTAACTTTTTTCGGCTCGGCTTCTTTCGACGCCGATGCCGGCGACGCAGCACTCTCTCGGCCGCCAGCCACCGAGAAAAGGGTGCGCTCCGACCGGCCCCGCACCGCTCTTTCTTAGCTCATTCGAGTTTACTGTCTTTCGCTCTGACATGCCTTATCTAGGGTTAGGTTAGTATGCTTGCACGTTTGTACTTTAACTTTTTTCGGCTCGGCTTCTTTCGACGCCGATGCCGGCGACGCAGCACTCTCTCGCCCGCCAGCCACCGAGAAAAGGGTGCGCTCCGACCGGCCCCGCACCGCTCTTTCTTGGCTCATTCGAGTTTACTGTCTTTCGCTCTGACATGCATTACCTAGGGTTAGGTTAGTATGCTTGCACGTTTGTACTTTAACTTTTTTCGGCTCGGCTTCTTTCGACGCCGATGCCGGCGACGCAGCACTCTCTCGGCCGCCAGCCACCGAGAAAAGGGTGCGCTCCGACCGGCCCCGCACCGCTCTTTCTTAGCTCATTCGAGTTTACTGTCTTTCGCTCTGACATGCCTTACCTAGGGTTAGGTTAGTATGCTTGCACGTTTGTACTTTAACTTTTTTCGGCTCGGCTTCTTTCGACGCCGATGCCGGCGACGCAGCACTCTCTCGCCCGCCAGCCACCGAGAAAAGGGTGCGCTCCGACCGGCCCCGCACCGCTCTTTCTTGGCTCATTCGAGTTTACTGTCTTTCGCTCTGACATGCATTACCTAGGGTTAGGTTAGTATGCTTGCACGTTTGTACTTTAACTTTTTTCGGCTCGGCTTCTTTCGACGCCGATGCTGGCGACGCAGCACTCTCTCGGCCGCCAGCCACCGAGAAAAGGGTGCGCTCCGACCGGCCCCGCACCGCTCTTTCTTAGCTCATTCGAGTTTACTGTCTTTCGCTCTGACATGCCTTACCTAGGGTTAGGTTAGTATGCTTGCACGTTTGTACTTTAACTTTTTTCGGCTCGGCTTCTTTCGACGCCGATGCCGGCGACGCAGCACTCTCTCGCCCGCCAGCCACCGAGAAAAGGGTGCGCTCCGACCGGCCCCGCACCGCTCTTTCTTGGCGCATTCGAGTTTACTGTCTTTCGCTCTGACATGCATTACCTAGGGTTAGGTTAGTATGCTTGCACGTTTGTACTTTAACTTTTTTCGGCTCGGCTTCTTTCGACGCCGATGCCGGCGACGCAGCACTCTCTCGGCCGCCAGCCACCGAGAAAAGGGTGCGCTCCGACCGGCCCCGCACCGCTCTTTCTTAGCTCATTCGAGTTTACTGTCTTTCGCTCTGACATGCCTTACCTAGGGTTAGGTTAGTATGCTTGCACGTTTGTACTTTAACTTTTTTCGGCTCGGCTTCTTTCGACGCCGATGCCGGCGACGCAGCACTCTCTCGCCCGCCAGCCACCGAGAAAAGGGTGCGCTCCGACCGGCCCCGCACCGCTCTTTATTGGCTCATTCGAGTTTACTGTCTTTCGCTCTAACATGCCTTACCTAGGGTTAGGTTAGTATGCTTGCACGTTTGTACTTTAACTTTTTTCGGCTCGGCTTCTTTCGACGCCGATGCCGGCGACGCAGCACTCTCTCGGCCGCCAGCCACCGAGAAAAGGGTGCGCTCCGACCGGCCCCGCACCGCTCTTTCTTAGCTCATTCGAGTTTACTGTCTTTCGCTCTGACATGCCTTACCTAGGGTTAGGTTAGTATGCTTGCACGTTTGTACTTTAACTTTTTTCGGCTCGGCTTCTTTCGACGCCGATGCCGGCGACGCAGCACTCTCTCGCCCGCCAGCCACCGAGAAAAGGGTGCGCTCCGACCGGCCCCGCACCGCTCTTTCTTGGCTCATTCGAGTTTACTGTCTTTCGCTCTGACATGCATTACCTAGGGTTAGGTTAGTATGCTTGCACGTTTGTACTTTAACTTTTTTCGGCTCGGCTTCTTTCGACGCCGATGCTGGCGACGCAGTACTCTCTCGGCCGCCAGCCACCGAGAAAAGGGTGCGCTCCGACCGGCCCCGCACCGCTCTTTCTTAGCTCATTCGAGTTTACTGTCTTTCGCTCTGACATGCCTTACCTAGGGTTAGGTTAGTATGCTGGCACGTTTGTACTTTAACTTTTTTCGGCTCGGCTTCTTTCGACGCCGATGCCGGCGACGCAGCACTCTCTCGGCCGCCAGCCACCGAGAAAAGGGTGCGCTCCGACCGGCCCCGCACCGCTCTTTCTTAGCTCATTCGAGTTTACTGTCTTTCGCTCTGACATGCCTTACCTAGGGTTAGGTTAGTATGCTTGCACGTTTGTACTTTAACTTTTTTCGGCTCGGCTTCTTTCGACGCCGATGCCGGCGACGCAGCACTCTCTCGCCCGCCAGCCACCGAGAAAAGGGTGCGCTCCGACCGGCCCCGCACCGCTCTTTCTTGGCTCATTCGAGTTTACTGTCTTTCGCTCTGACATGCATTACCTAGGGTTAGGTTAGTATGCTTGCACGTTTGTACTTTAACTTTTTTCGGCTCGGCTTCTTTCGACGCCGATGCCGGCGACGCAGCACTCTCTCGGCCGCCAGCCACCGAGAAAAGGGTGCGCTCCGACCGGCCCCGCACCGCTCTTTCTTAGCTCATTCGAGTTTACTGTCTTTCGCTCTGACATGCCTTACCTAGGGTTAGGTTAGTATGCTTGCACGTTTGTACTTTAACTTTTTTCGGCTCGGCTTCTTTCGACGCCGATGCCGGCGACGCAGCACTCTCTCGCCCGCCAGCCACCGAGAAAAGGGTGCGCTCCGACCGGCCCCGCACCGCTCTTTCTTGGCTCATTCGAGTTTACTGTCTTTCGCTCTGACATGCATTACCTAGGGTTAGGTTAGTATGCTTGCACGTTTGTACTTCAACTTTTTTCGGCTCGGCTTCTTTCGACGCCGATGCCGGCGACGCAGCACTCTCTCGCCCGCCAGCCACCGAGAAAAGGGTGCGCTCCGACCGGCCCCGCACCGCTCTTTCTTGGCTCATTCGAGTTTACTGTCTTTCGCTCTGACATGCATTACCTAGGGT
>NC_135255.1:5010000-5015000 GCF_964204865.1 Styela clava
GATGTGTTGAAAGTCATCCTCCAGATCTACGATTTGTCCTTTTGGGACTTGCTTTTTTTTTCGACTCTCCGCCCGTGGTGTCGGACTTGTCTTTTTTTTTTCCCGCGCCGGACTTGTCTTGTTTTTTTTTTGCCGGGCAGGGCACGTCGGACTTATCTTCACCACGCCGAACGGGGACGACGGTCGCTTGAGCAAGGTTTGATGAGCAGCCGTCACTCATCCGCGATACGACATTTCGCAATACGACAAGGGGGCGTCGTCGCCCTCCATTGGCTCGCGCCCCGTTTCAAAATCTTCCACGTGATTACCGCTCGCTCGCTTGGCTGGATTCGCGCCAATCACTCACTCATCCGCGACGAAGCCCACATGTCATTTCGCAATACGAAAAGGGGGCGTCGTCGCCCTTCATTGGCTCGCGCCCCGTTTCAAAATCTTCCACGTGATTACCGCTCGCTCGCTTGGCTGGATTCGCGCCGATTGTTGACACGTGATTGGCCGTTACTCACTCATCCGCGACGAAGCCCACGTGTCATTTCGCAATACGAAAAGGGGGCGTCGCCGCCGCCCATTGGATCGCACAATTTCGCAATACGACCAGGTACAAACTAACCAAACCAAAAAAGTTCAAGAGACCGCACGTGCAAGCATACTAACCTAACCCTAGGTAAGGTATGTTAGAGCGAAAGACAGTAAACTCGAATGAGCCAATAAAGAGCGGTGCGGGGCCGGTCGGAGCGCACCCTTTTCTCGGTGGCTGGCGGGCGAGAGAGTGCTGCGTCGCCGGCATCGGCGTCGAAAGAAGCCGAGCCGAAAAAAGTTAAAGTACAAACGTGCAAGCATACTAACCTAACCCTAGGTAAGGCATGTCAGAGCGAAAGACAGTAAACTCGAATGAGCTAAGAAAGAGCGGTGCGGGGCCGGTCGGAGCGCACCCTTTTCTCAGTGGCTGGCGGCCGAGAGAGTGCTGCGTCGCCGGCATCGGCGTCGAAAGAAGCCGAGCCGAAAAAAGTTAGAGTACAAACGTGCAAGCATACTAACCTAACCCTAGGTAATGCATGTCAGAGCGAAAGACAGTAAACTCGAATGAGCCAAGAAAGAGCGGTGCGGGGCCGGTCGGAGCGCACCCTTTTCTCGGTGGCTGGCGGGCGAGAGAGTGCTGCGTCGCCGGCATCGGCGTCGAAAGAAGCCGAGCCGAAAAAAGTTGAAGTACAAACGTGCAAGCATACTAACCTAACCCTAGGTAATGCATGTCAGAGCGAAAGACAGTAAACTCGAATGAGCCAAGAAAGAGCGGTGCGGGGCCGGTCGGAGCGCACCCTTTTCTCGGTGGCTGGCGGGCGAGAGAGTGCTGCGTCGCCGGCATCGGCGTCGAAAGAAGCCGAGCCGAAAAAAGTTAAAGTACAAACGTGCAAGCATACTAACCTAACCCTAGGTAAGGCATGTCAGAGCGAAAGACAGTAAACTCGAATGAGCTAAGAAAGAGCGGTGCGGGGCCGGTCGGAGCGCACCCTTTTCTCGGTGGCTGGCGGCCGAGAGAGTGCTGCGTCGCCGGCATCGGCGTCGAAAGAAGCCGAGCCGAAAAAAGTTAAAGTACAAACGTGCAAGCATACTAACCTAACCCTAGGTAATGCATGTCAGAGCGAAAGACAGTAAACTCGAATGAGCCAAGAAAGAGCGGTGCGGGGCCGGTCGGAGCGCACCCTTTTCTCGGTGGCTGGCGGGCGAGAGAGTGCTGCGTCGCCGGCATCGGCGTCGAAAGAAGCCGAGCCGAAAAAAGTTAAAGTACAAACGTGCAAGCATACTAACCTAACCCTAGGTAAGGCATGTCAGAGCGAAAGACAGTAAACTCGAATGAGCTAAGAAAGAGCGGTGCGGGGCCGGTCGGAGCGCACCCTTTTCTCGGTGGCTGGCGGCCGAGAGAGTGCTGCGTCGCCGGCATCGGCGTCGAAAGAAGCCGAGCCGAAAAAAGTTAAAGTACAAACGTGCCAGCATACTAACCTAACCCTAGGTAAGGCATGTCAGAGCGAAAGACAGTAAACTCGAATGAGCTAAGAAAGAGCGGTGCGGGGCCGGTCGGAGCGCACCCTTTTCTCGGTGGCTGGCGGCCGAGAGAGTACTGCGTCGCCAGCATCGGCGTCGAAAGAAGCCGAGCCGAAAAAAGTTAAAGTACAAACGTGCAAGCATACTAACCTAACCCTAGGTAATGCATGTCAGAGCGAAAGACAGTAAACTCGAATGAGCCAAGAAAGAGCGGTGCGGGGCCGGTCGGAGCGCACCCTTTTCTCGGTGGCTGGCGGGCGAGAGAGTGCTGCGTCGCCGGCATCGGCGT
This sequence comes from Styela clava, assembly GCF_964204865.1. Taxonomy (NCBI): domain Eukaryota; kingdom Metazoa; phylum Chordata; class Ascidiacea; order Stolidobranchia; family Styelidae; genus Styela; species Styela clava. The sequence continues at coordinate 5,012,330 of NC_135255.1, forward strand.
CGAAAGAAGCCGAGCCGAAAAAAGTTAAAGTACAAACGTGCAAGCATACTAACCTAACCCTAGGTAAGGCATGTCAGAGCGAAAGACAGTAAACTCGAATGAGCTAAGAAAGAGCGGTGCGGGGCCGGTCGGAGCGCACCCTTTTCTCGGTGGCTGGCGGCCGAGAGAGTGCTTCGTCGCCGGCATCGGCGTCGAAAGAAGCCGAGCCGAAAAAAGTTAAAGTACAAACGTGCAAGCATACTAACCTAACCCTAGGTAAGGCATGTTAGAGCGAAAGACAGTAAACTCGAATGAGCCAATAAAGAGCGGTGCGGGGCCGGTCGGAGCGCACCCTTTTCTCGGTGGCTGGCGGGCGAGAGAGTGCTGCGTCGCCGGCATCGGCGTCGAAAGAAGCCGAGCCGAAAAAAGTTAAAGTACAAACGTGCAAGCATACTAACCTAACCCTAGGTAAGGCATGTCAGAGCGAAAGACAGTAAACTCGAATGAGCTAAGAAAGAGCGGTGCGGGGCCGGTCGGAGCGCACCCTTTTCTCGGTGGCTGGCGGCCGAGAGAGTGCTGCGTCGCCGGCATCGGCGTCGAAAGAAGCCGAGCCGAAAAAAGTTAAAGTACAAACGTGCAAGCATACTAACCTAACCCTAGGTAATGCATGTCAGAGCGAAAGACAGTAAACTCGAATGCGCCAAGAAAGAGCGGTGCGGGGCCGGTCGGAGCGCACCCTTTTCTCGGTGGCTGGCGGGCGAGAGAGTGCTGCGTCGCCGGCATCGGCGTCGAAAGAAGCCGAGCCGAAAAAAGTTAAAGTACAAACGTGCAAGCATACTAACCTAACCCTAGGTAAGGCATGTCAGAGCGAAAGACAGTAAACTCGAATGAGCTAAGAAAGAGCGGTGCGGGGCCGGTCGGAGCGCACCCTTTTCTCGGTGGCTGGCGGCCGAGAGAGTGCTGCGTCGCCAGCATCGGCGTCGAAAGAAGCCGAGCCGAAAAAAGTTAAAGTACAAACGTGCAAGCATACTAACCTAACCCTAGGTAATGCATGTCAGAGCGAAAGACAGTAAACTCGAATGAGCCAAGAAAGAGCGGTGCGGGGCCGGTCGGAGCGCACCCTTTTCTCGGTGGCTGGCGGGCGAGAGAGTGCTGCGTCGCCGGCATCGGCGTCGAAAGAAGCCGAGCCGAAAAAAGTTAAAGTACAAACGTGCAAGCATACTAACCTAACCCTAGGTAAGGCATGTCAGAGCGAAAGACAGTAAACTCGAATGAGCTAAGAAAGAGCGGTGCGGGGCCGGTCGGAGCGCACCCTTTTCTCGGTGGCTGGCGGCCGAGAGAGTGCTGCGTCGCCGGCATCGGCGTCGAAAGAAGCCGAGCCGAAAAAAGTTAAAGTACAAACGTGCAAGCATACTAACCTAACCCTAGGTAATGCATGTCAGAGCGAAAGACAGTAAACTCGAATGAGCCAAGAAAGAGCGGTGCGGGGCCGGTCGGAGCGCACCCTTTTCTCGGTGGCTGGCGGGCGAGAGAGTGCTGCGTCGCCGGCATCGGCGTCGAAAGAAGCCGAGCCGAAAAAAGTTAAAGTACAAACGTGCAAGCATACTAACCTAACCCTAGATAAGGCATGTCAGAGCGAAAGACAGTAAACTCGAATGAGCTAAGAAAGAGCGGTGCGGGGCCGGTCGGAGCGCACCCTTTTCTCGGTGGCTGGCGGCCGAGAGAGTGCTGCGTCGCCGGCATCGGCGTCGAAAGAAGCCGAGCCGAAAAAAGTTAAAGTACAAACGTGCAAGCATACTAACCTAACCCTAGGTAAGGCATGTCAGAGCGAAAGACAGTAAACTCGAATGAGCCAAGAAAGAGCGGTGCGGGGCCGGTCGGAGCGCACCCTTTTCTCGGGGACTGGCGGCCGAGAGAGTGCTGCGTCGCCGGCATCGGCGTCGAAAGAAGCCGAGCCGAAAAAAGTTAAAGTACAAACGTGCAAGCATACTAACCTAACCCTAGGTAAGGCATGTTAGAGCGAAAGACAGTAAACTCGAATGAGCCAATAAAGAGCGGTGCGGGGCCGGTCGGAGCGCACCCTTTTCTCGGTGGCTGGCGGGCGAGAGAGTGCTGCGTCGCCGGCATCGGCGTCGAAAGAAGCCGAGCCGAAAAAAGGTAAAGTACAAACGTGCAAGCATACTAACCTAACCCTAGGTAAGGCATGTCAGAGCGAAAGACAGTAAACTCGAATGAGCTAAGAAAGAGCGGTGCGGGGCCGGTCGGAGCGCACCCTTTTCTCGGTGGCTGGCGGGCGAGAGAGTGCTGCGTCGCCGGCATCGGCGTCGAAAGAAGCCGAGCCGAAAAAAGTTAAAGTACAAACGTGCAAGCATACTAACCTAACCCTAGGTAAGGCATGTCAGAGCGAAAGACAGTAAACTCGAATGAGCCAAGAAAGAGCGGCGTACGGTGCGGGGCCGGTCGGAGCGCACCCTTTTCTCGGTGGCTGGCGGGCGAGAGAGTGCTGCGTCGCCGGCATCGGCGTCGAAAAAAGCCGAGCCAAAAAAAGTTAAAGTACAAACGCGATGCTAATGAGCGAGCCGTTGTCTCGACTAATATGTAGGGGGCGTTCGATCGAGCGTCTGGCTTGAGCGCTTGTCGGCCTAGCAGAACGGTCGCATTGTTATGCCCGGGTTTTAGGCACCGCTGCAGG
>NC_135255.1:5022500-5027500 GCF_964204865.1 Styela clava
GCGAAAGACAGTAAACTCGAATGAGCCAAGAAAGAGCGGTGCGGGGCCGGTCGGAGCGCACCCTTTTCTCGGTGGCTGGCGGGCGAGAGAGTGCTGCGTCGCCGGCATCGGCGTCGAAAGAAGCCGAGCCGAAAAAAGTTAAAGTACAAACGTGCAAGCATACTAACCTAACCCTAGGTAAGGCATGTCAGAGCGAAAGACAGTAAACTCGAATGAGCTAAGAAAGAGCGGTGCGGGGCCGGTCGGAGCGCACCCTTTTCTCGGTGGCTGGCGGCCGAGAGAGTGCTGCGTCGCCGGCATCGGCGTCGAAAGAAGCCGAGCCGAAAAAAGTTAAAGTACAAACGTGCAAGCATACTAACCTAACCCTAGGTAATGCATGTCAGAGCGAAAGACAGTAAACTCGAATGAGCCAAGAAAGAGCGGTGCGGGGCCGGTCGGAGCGCACCCTTTTCTCGGTGGCTGGCGGGCGAGAGAGTGCTGCGTCGCCGGCATCGGCGTCGAAAGAAGCCGAGCCGAAAAAAGTTAAAGTACAAACGTGCAAGCATACTAACCTAACCCTAGGTAAGGCATGTCAGAGCGAAAGACAGTAAACTCGAATGAGCTAAGAAAGAGCGGTGCGGGGCCGGTCGGAGCGCACCCTTTTCTCGGTGGCTGGCGGCCGAGAGAGTGCTGCGTCGCCGGCATCGGCGTCGAAAGAAGCCGAGCCGAAAAAAGTTAAAGTACAAACGTGCAAGCATACTAACCTAACCCTAGGTAATGCATGTCAGAGCGAAAGACAGTAAACTCGAATGAGCCAAGAAAGAGCGGTGCGGGGCCGGTCGGAGCGCACCCTTTTCTCGGTGGCTGCGTCGCCGGCATCGGCGTCGAAAGAAGCCGAGCCGAAAAAAGTTAAAGTACAAACGTGCAAGCATACTAACCTAACTCTAGGTAATGCATGTCAGAGCGAAAGACAGTAAACTCGAATGAGCCAAGAAAGAGCGGTGCGGGGCCGGTCGGAGCGCACCCTTTTCTCGGTGGCTGGCGGGCGAGAGAGTGCTGCGTCGCCGGCATCGGCGTCGAAAGAAGCCGAGCCGAAAAAAGTTAAAGTACAAACGTGCAAGCATACTAACCTAACCCTAGGTAAGGCATGTCAGAGCGAAAGACAGTAAACTCGAATGAGCTAAGAAAGAGCGGTGCGGGGCCGGTCGGAGCGCACCCTTTTCTCGGTGGCTGGCGGCCGAGAGAGTGCTGCGTCGCCGGCATCGGCGTCGAAAGAAGCCGAGCCGAAAAAAGTTAAAGTACAAACGTGCAAGCATACTAACCTAACCCTAGGTAATGCATGTCAGAGCGAAAGACAGTAAACTCGAATGAGCCAAGAAAGAGCGGTGCGGGGCCGGTCGGAGCGCACCCTTTTCTCGGTGGCTGGCGGGCGAGAGAGTGCTGCGTCGCCGGCATCGGCGTCGAAAGAAGCCGAGCCGAAAAAAGTTAAAGTACAAACGTGCAAGCATACTAACCTAACCCTAGGTAAGGCATGTCAGAGCGAAAGACAGTAAACTCGAATGAGCTAAGAAAGAGCGGTGCGGGGCCGGTCGGAGCGCACCCTTTTCTCGGTGGCTGGCGGCCGAGAGAGTGCTGCGTCGCCGGCATCGGCGTCGAAAGAAGCCGAGCCGAAAAAAGTTAAAGTACAAACGTGCAAGCATACTAACCTAACCCTAGGTAATGCATGTCAGAGCGAAAGACAGTAAACTCGAATGAGCCAAGAAAGAGCGGTGCGGGGCCGGTCGGAGCGCACCCTTTTCTCGGTGGCTGGCGGGCGAGAGAGTGCTGCGTCGCCGGCATCGGCGTCGAAAAAAGCCGAGCCGAAAAAAGTTAAAGTACAAACGTGCAAGCATACTAACCTAACCCTAGGTAAGGCATGTCAGAGCGAAAGACAGTAAACTCGAATGAGCTAAGAAAGAGCGGTGCGGGGCCGGTCGGAGCGCACCCTTTTCTCGGTGGCTGGCGGCCGAGAGAGTGCTGCGTCGCCAGCATCGGCGTCGAAAGAAGCCGAGCCGAAAAAAGTTAAAGTACAAACGTGCAAGCATACTAACCTAACCCTAGGTAATGCATGTCAGAGCGAAAGACAGTAAACTCGAATGAGCCAAGAAAGAGCGGTGCGGGGCCGGTCGGAGCGCACCCTTTTCTCGGTGGCTGGCGGGCGAGAGAGTGCTGCGTCGCCGGCATCGGCGTCGAAAGAAGCCGAGCCGAAAAAAGTTAAAGTACAAACGTGCAAGCATACTAACCTAACCCTAGGTAAGGCATGTCAGAGCGAAAGACAGTAAACTCGAATGAGCTAAGAAAGAGCGGTGCGGGGCCGGTCGGAGCGCACCCTTTTATCGGTGGCTGGCGGCCGAGAGAGTGCTGCGTCGCCGGCATCGGCGTCGAAAGAAGCCGAGCCGAAAAAAGTTAAAGTACAAACGTGCAAGCATACTAACCTAACCCTAGGTAATGCATGTCAGAGCGAAAGACAGTAAACTCGAAGGAGCCAAGAAAGAGCGGTGCGGGGCCGGTCGGAGCGCACCCTTTTCTCGTTGGCTGGCGGGCGAGAGAGTGCTGCGTCGCCGGAATCGGCGTCGAAAGTACAAACGTGCAAGCATACTAACCTAACCCTAGGTAAGGCATGTCAGAGCGAAAGACAGTAAACTCGAATGAGCTAAGAAAGAGCGGTGCGGGGCCGGTCGGAGCGCACCCTTTTCTCGGTGGCTGGCGGCCGAGAGAGTGCTGCGTCGCCGGCATCGGCGTCGAAAGAAGCCGAGCCGAAAAAAGTTAAAGTACAAACGTGCAAGCATACTAACCTAACCCTAGGTAAGGCATGTCAGAGCGAAAGACAGTAAACTCGAATGAGCCAAGAAAGAGCGGTGCGGGGCCGGTCGGAGCGCACCCTTTTCTCGGTGACTGGCGGCCGAGAGAGTGCTGCGTCGCCGGCATCGGCGTCGAAAGAAGCCGAGCCGAAAAAAGTTAAAGTACAAACGTGCAAGCATACTAACCTAACCCTAGGTAAGGCATGTTAGAGCGAAAGACAGTAAACTCGAATGAGCCAATAAAGAGCGGTGCGGGGCCGGTCGGAGCGCACCCTTTTCTCGGTGGCTGGCGGGCGAGAGAGTGCTGCGTCGCCGGCATCGGCGTCGAAAGAAGCCGAGCCGAAAAAAGGTAAAGTACAAACGTGCAAGCATACTAACCTAACCCTAGGTAAGGCATGTCAGAGCGAAAGACAGTAAACTCGAATGAGCTAAGAAAGAGCGGTGCGGGGCCGGTCGGAGCGCACCCTTTTCTCGGTGGCTGGCGGGCGAGAGAGTGCTGCGTCGCCGGCATCGGCGTCGAAAGAAGCCGACGCGGGTTCACCGGACACCGCAAGAGACGCGGTGCTTTACGGAGCTGCCAGCCCTATCTCCGGGCGAACCGATTCCAGGGCCTGCGCTCCTTACCAAGAAAAGAGAACTCTTCCCGGGACCCACGCCAGCGTCTCCGAGTTCGGTTGCGTTGCCGCACCGGGCGCCGAAGCGCCAATCTCCGTGTCGAGGCTCGGGAATATTAACCAGATTCCCTTTCGGACACCGGGGGCGAAGACGAGCAACGCCCCCCGTCGAACTGCGTTCGCTTGTTCCTTAGGGCCGACTGACCCATGTTCAACTGCTGTTCACATGGAACCCTTCTCCTCTTCGACCTTCAAAGCTCTCATTTGAATATTTGCTACTACCACCAAGATCTGCACCGACGGCTGCTCCACGCGAGCTCTCGCTCGACGCTTCGACGCCCGCCGCCGCGGCCTTCCTACTCGTCGCGACATAGCGCCGTGGAACGGCCCGTGTCGTCGCGACGGCCGGGTATAGGCCCGACGCTCCAGCGCCATCCATTTTCAGGGCTGGTTGATTCGGCAGGTGAGTTGTTACACACTCCTTAGCGGATTCCGACTTCCATGGCCACCGTCCTGCTGTCTAGATCAACCAACACCTTTTGTGGGCTCTGATGAGCGTCGCGTCGGGCGCCTTAACCCGGCGTTCGGTTCATCCCGCATCGCCAGTCCTGCTTACCAAGAGTGGCCCACTGGGCACTCGCATTCGAGGCGCCCGACTCCAATTAAGCGAGCCGGGCTTCTTACCAATTTAAAGTTTGAGAATAGGTTGAGGACGTTTCGTCCCCAAGGCCTCTAATCATTCGCTTTACCAGATAAAACTGCGACAAAGCGCCAGCTATCCTGAGGGAAACTTCGGAAGGAACCAGCTACTAGATGGTTCGATTAGTCTTTCGCCCCTATACCCAAATAGGACGATCGATTTGCACGTCAGAATCGCTACGGTCCTCCACCAGAGTTTCCTCTGGCTTCGACCTTCCCAGGCATAGTTCACCATCTTTCGGGTCCCAACATGGACGCTCTTGCGCGACCGCCCCGGCAGAGCGGGTGCGATCGGCCGGTCGTGCGCCGGCGCCCGCACGGGGCTCCGGGTCCGACCTCGTTCGGCCAAAGGCCGCCTTCACTTTCATTTCGCCTGCGAGTCTCGAACCACTCGACGACTCGCGCTCATGTTAGACTCCTTGGTCCGTGTTTCAAGACGGGTCGGGAGGGTGGCCGACGTGGCCACGGACCCCGAGCGCGTCGACGGCGCGCCACCGAAACGGCAGCCCGCCGAACACCGGCACTGCGTACAGTGCAGGCGAACGACAAGCCAGCCGAACGGCGACGGCCGCACACAGAGAGCGCGCGGCATCCATTCCTCGATCCGCCGCCGGGCCGCACCGCCCGCGCGCTGTAACACCCCCGCCGGAGCGGAGGCCACCTTCGCGCGGGGACTTAGACCGACGGCAAACCGGTCGTGACCCGCGCCGGTCGCTAGTGCGCTGAGACGGTGCGCGAGCCGACTCGGCAGCGGCCTCTTAAGCGTCCGCGAACCGAGACGGCGCGCCCCCGCACCCAACTGAAAGCGAGCCGGCGACCTGACGGGCCCTCCCGTTTGCCTCTCAACGGTTTCACGTACTCTTGAACT
>NC_135255.1:5030000-5032500 GCF_964204865.1 Styela clava
GGGTAATTTGCGCGCCTGCTGCCTTCCTTGGATGTGGTAGCCGTTTCTCAGGCTCCCTCTCCGGAATCGAACCCTGATTCCCCGTTACCCGTTATCACAAAGGTAGGCACGTAGCGTACCTTCGACAGTTGATAGGGCAGACACTTGAATGATACGTCGTCGGTGCAGAGACCGTACGATCCGCGTGGTTATCCAGAGTCATCAAACGTCACAGGACGAACCCGGTCGGTTTTGATCTGATAAAAGCGCGCCTCCCGAAGTCGGCGCTTAATGCATGTATTAGCTCTAGAATTACCACAGTTATCCACTTCGCTTACGAGACCAAATAAACCAAGACTGATTTAATGAGCCATTCGCAGTTTCGCTTTACGAGAACTCGTACTTGCACCTGCATGGCTTAATCTTTGAGACAAGCATATCACTACTGGCAGGATCAACCAGATAGCTGCGACAGCTGCGCTCGGCCCTTGCTGGGCCGCCCGGCGCGTGCTCGTCGCATTCGTTTAAGACCGAGGCGATCGCCTGCGGCCGTACTCAGCTTCGACAGTCGCTGGCCGCGACGTCCACGCTCTCGCCGGCAGTGCCAGGCGGAGCGATTTGCGTTTTTTCTTTGCTCGCCCTCTCTCGGGCTCGATCCATTCAGTTTCGCACAAACAAGAGCTCTGCCGGCCGCCTGCAGCGGTGCCTAAAACCCGGGCATAACAATGCGACCGTTCTGCTAGGCCGACAAGCGCTCAAGCCAGACGCTCGATCGAACGCCCCCTACATATTAGTCGAGACAACGGCTCGCTCATTAGCATCGCGTTTGTACTTTAACTTTTTTCGGCTCGGCTTCTTTCGACGCCGATGCCGGCGACGCAGCACTCTCTCGCCCGCCAGCCACCGAGAAAAGGGTGCGCTCCGACCGGCCCCGCACCGCTCTTTCTTGGCTCATTCGAAATTACTGTCTTTCGCTCTGACATGCCTTACCTAGGGTTAGGTTAGTATGCTTGCACGTTTGTACTTTAACTTTTTTCGGCTCGGCTTCTTTCGACGCCGATGCCGGCGAAGCAGCACTCTCTCGCCCGCCAGCCACCGAGAAAAGGGTGCGCTCCGACCGGCCCCGCACCGCTCTTTCTTGGCTCATTCGAAATTACTGTCTTTCGCTCTGACATGCCTTACCTAGGGTTAGGTTAGTATGCTTGCACGTTTGTACTTTAACTTTTTTCGGCTCGGCTTCTTTCGACGCCGATGCCGGCGACGCAGCACTCTCTCGCCCGCCAGCCACCGAGAAAAGGGTGCGCTCCGACCGGCCCCGCACCGCTCTTTCATGGCTCATTCGAGTTTACTGTCTTTCGCTCTGACATGCCTTACCTAGGGTTAGGTTAGTATGCTTGCACGTTTGTACTTTAACTTTTTTCGGCTCGGCTTCTTTCGACGCCGATGCCGGCGACGCAGCACTCTCTCGCCCGCCAGCCACCGAGAAAAGGGTGCGCTCCGACCGGCCCCGCACCGCTCTTTCATGGCTCATTCGAGTTTACTGTCTTTCGCTCTGACATGCCTTACCTAGGGTTAGGTTAGTATGCTTGCACGTTTGTACTTTAACTTTTTTCGGCTCGGCTTCTTTCGACGCCGATGCCGGCGACGCAGCACTCTCTCGCCCGCCAGCCACCGAGAAAAGGGTGCGCTCCGACCGGCCCCGCACCGCTCTTTCTTGGCTCATTCGAAATTACTGTCTTTCGCTCTGACATGCCTTACCTAGGGTTAGGTTAGTATGCTTGCACGTTTGTACTTTAACTTTTTTCGGCTCGGCTTCTTTCGACGCCGATGCCGGCGACGCAGCACTCTCTCGCCCGCCAGCCACCGAGAAAAGGGTGCGCTCCGACCGGCCCCGCACCGCTCTTTCATGGCTCATTCGAGTTTACTGTCTTTCGCTCTGACATGCCTTACCTAGGGTTAGGTTAGTATGCTTGCACGTTTGTACTTTAACTTTTTTCGGCTCGGCTTCTTTCGACGCCGATGCCGGCGACGCAGCACTCTCTCGCCCGCCAGCCACCGAGAAAAGGGTGCGCTCCGACCGGCCCCGCACCGCTCTTTCTTGGCTCATTCGAAATTACTGTCTTTCGCTCTGACATGCCTTACCTAGGATTAGGTTAGTATGCTTGCACGTTTGTACTTTAACTTTTTTCGGCTCGGCTTCTTTCGACGCCGATGCCGGCGACGCAGCACTCTCTCGCCCGCCAGCCACCGAGAAAAGGGTGAGCTCCGACCGGCCCCGCACCGCTCTTTCATGGCTCATTCGAGTTTACTGTCTTTCGCTCTGACATGCCTTACCTAGGGTTAGGTTAGTATGCTTGCACGTTTGTACTTTAACTTTTTTCGGCTCGGCTTCTTTCGACGCCGATGCCGGCGACGCAGCACTCTCTCGCCCGCCAGCCACCGAGAAAAGGGTGCGCTCCGACCGGCCCCGCACCGCTCTTTCTTGGCTCATTCGAAATTACTGTCTTTCGCTCTGACATGC
>NC_135255.1:5040000-5050000 GCF_964204865.1 Styela clava
GGTTACCCGGACCTTTCGGCCTAGGTTAGACACTCGCTGCTTCACTCAGTGTAGCGCGCGTGCGGCCCCGGACATCTAAGGGCATCACAGACCTGTTATTGCTCAATCTCGTGTGGCTAAACGCCACTAGTCCCTCTAAGAAGTTAGACGCCGACCGAGAAGGTCGCGTAACTATTTAGCATGCCAGAGTCTCGTTCGTTATCGGAATTAACCAGACAAATCGCTCCACCAACTAAGAACGGCCATGCACCACCACCCACAGAATCAAGAAAGAGCTCTCAATCTGTCAATCCTACCTGTGTCCGGGCCGGGTGAGTTTCCCCGTGTTGAGTCAAATTAAGCCGCAGGCTCCACTCCTGGTGGTGCCCTTCCGTCAATTCCTTTAAGTTTCAGCTTTGCAACCATACTTCCCCCGGAACCCAAAGACTTTGGTTTCCCGGAAGCTGCCGGAAAGGTCGTCATGGTAACGCCTCCCGATCGCTAGTTGGCATCGTTTATAGTCAGAACTAGGACGGTATCTGATCGTCTTCGAACCTCTGACTTTCGCTCTTGATTAAAGAAAACATTCTTGGCGAATGCTTTCGCAGTAGTTCGTCTTCCGCCGATCCAAGAATTTCACCTCTAACGGCAGAGTACGGACGCCCCCGTCTGTCCCTCTTAATCATTACCTCGTGCTCCGAAAACCAACAAAATAGAACCGAGGTCCTATTCCATTATTTCATGCAACACTATGCAGGCGAACAGCCTGCTTTGAACACTCTAATTTTTTCAAAGTAAACTTATCGGCCACCGCCGACACTCAGTCAAGAGCACCGACGGAGAACCGAAGGTGAGGCGAACGCAACCAGTGACACGCCTTGCGACGGACCGGCGGCGCTCGCCCAAAATCCAACTACGAGCTTTTCAACCGCAACAACTTTAGCATACACTGTTGGAGCTGGAATTACCGCGGCTGCTGGCACCAGACTTGCCCTCCAATGGATACTCGTTAAGAGTTTTAGGATGTACTCATTCCAATTACAGGGCCTCGTTAGAGTCCTGTATTGTTATTTTTCGTCACTACCTCCCCGTGTCGGGAATGGGTAATTTGCGCGCCTGCTGCCTTCCTTGGATGTGGTAGCCGTTTCTCAGGCTCCCTCTCCGGAATCGAACCCTGATTCCCCGTTACCCGTTATCACAAAGGTAGGCACGTAGCGTACCTTCGACAGTTGATAGGGCAGACACTTGAATGATACGTCGTCGGTGCAGAGACCGTACGATCCGCGTGGTTATCCAGAGTCATCAAACGTCACAGGACGAACCCGGTCGGTTTTGATCTGATAAAAGCGCGCCTCCCAAAGTCGGCGCTTAATGCATGTATTAGCTCTAGAATTACCACAGTTATCCACTTCGCTTACGAGACCAAATAAACCAAGACTGATTTAATGAGCCATTCGCAGTTTCGCTTTACGAGAACTCGTACTTGCACCTGCATGGCTTAATCTTTGAGACAAGCATATCACTACTGGCAGGATCAACCAGATAGCTGCGACAGCTGCGCTCGGCCCTTGCTGGGCCGCCCGGCGCGTGCTCGTCGCATTCGTTTAAGACCGAGGCGATCGCCTGCGGCCGTACTCAGCTTCGACAGTCGCTGGCCGCGACGTCCACGCTCTCGCCGGCAGTGCCAGGCGGAGCGATTTGCGTTTTTTCTTTGCTCGCCCTCTCTCGGGCTCGATCCATTCAGTTTCGCACAAACAAGAGCTCTGCCGGCCGCCTGCAGCGGTGCCTAAAACCCGGGCATAACAATGCGACCGTTCTGCTAGGCCGACAAGCGCTCAAGCCAGACGCTCGATCGAACGCCCCCTACATATTAGTCGAGACAACGGCTCGCTCATTAGCATCGCGTTTGTACTTTAACTTTTTTCGGCTCGGCTTCTTTCGACGCCGATGCCGGCGACGCAGCACTCTCTCGCCCGCCAGCCACCGAGAAAAGGGTGCGCTCCGACCGGCCCCGCACCGCTCTTTCTTGGCTCATTCGAAATTACTGTCTTTCGCTCTGACATGCCTTACCTAGGGTTAGGTTAGTATGCTTGCACGTTTGTACTTTAACTTTTTTCGGCTCGGCTTCTTTCGACGCCGATGCCGGCGACGCAGCACTCTCTCGCCCGCCAGCCACCGAGAAAAGGGTGCGCTCCGACCGGCCCCGCACCGCTCTTTCTTGGCTCATTCGAAATTACTGTCTTTCGCTCTGACATGCCTTACCTAGGGTTAGGTTAGTATGCTTGCACGTTTGTACTTTAACTTTTTTCGGCTCGGCTTCTTTCGACGCCGATGCCGGCGACGCAGCACTCTCTCGCCCGCCAGCCACCGAGAAAAGGGTGCGCTCCGACCGGCCCCGCACCGCTCTTTCATGGCTCATTCGAGTTTACTGTCTTTCGCTCTGACATGCCTTACCTAGGGTTAGGTTAGTATGCTTGCACGTTTGTACTTTAACTTTTTTCGGCTCGGCTTCTTTCGACGCCGATGCCGGCGACGCAGCACTCTCTCGCCCGCCAGCCACCGAGAAAAGGGTGCGCTCCGACCGGCCCCGCACCGCTCTTTCTTGGCTCATTCGAAATTACTGTCTTTCGCTCTGACATGCCTTACCTACGGTTAGGTTAGTATGCTTGCACGTTTGTACTTTAACTTTTTTCGGCTCGGCTTCTTTCGACGCCGATGCCGGCGACGCAGCACTCTCTCGCCCGCCAGCCACCGAGAAAAGGGTGCGCTCCGACCGGCCCCGCACCGCTCTTTCATGGCTCATTCGAGTTTACTGTCTTTCGCTCTGACATGCCTTACCTAGGGTTAGGTTAGTATGCTTGCACGTTTGTACTTTAACTTTTTTCGGCTCGGCTTCTTTCGACGCCGATGCCGGCGACGCAGCACTCTCTCGCCCGCCAGCCACCGAGAAAAGGGTGCGCTCCGACCGGCCCCGCACCGCTCTTTCTTGGCTCATTCGAAATTACTGTCTTTCGCTCTGACATGCCTTACCTAGGGTTAGGTTAGTATGCTTGCACGTTTGTACTTTAACTTTTTTCGGCTCGGCTTCTTTCGACGCCGATGCCGGCGACGCAGCACTCTCTCGCCCGCCAGCCACCGAGAAAAGGGTGCGCTCCGACCGGCCCCGCACCGCTCTTTCATGGCTCATTCGAGTTTACTGTCTTTCGCTCTGACATGCCTTACCTAGGGTTAGGTTAGTATGCTTGCACGTTTGTACTTTAACTTTTTTCGGCTCGGCTTCTTTCGACGCCGATGCCGGCGACGCAGCACTCTCTCGCCCGCCAGCCACCGAGAAAAGGGTGCGCTCCGACCGGCCCCGCACCGCTCTTTCTTGGCTCATTCGAAATTACTGTCTTTCGCTCTGACATGCCTTACCTAGGGTTAGGTTAGTATGCTTGCACGTTTGTACTTTAACTTTTTTCGGCTCGGCTTCTTTCGACGCCGATGCCGGCGACGCAGCACTCTCTCGCCCGCCAGCCACCGAGAAAAGGGTGCGCTCCGACCGGCCCCGCACCGCTCTTTCTTGGCTCATTCGAAATTACTGTCTTTCGCTCTGACATGCCTTACCTAGGGTTAGGTTAGTATGCTTGCACGTTTGTACTTTAACTTTTTTCGGCTCGGCTTCTTTCGACGCCGATGCCGGCGACGCAGCACTCTCTCGCCCGCCAGCCACCGAGAAAAGGGTGCGCTCCGACCGGCCCCGCACCGCTCTTTCTTGGCTCATTCGAAATTACTGTCTTTCGCTCTGACATGCCTTACCTAGGGTTAGGTTAGTATGCTTGCACGTTTGTACTTTAACTTTTTTCGGCTCGGCTTCTTTCGACGCCGATGCCGGCGACGCAGCACTCTCTCGCCCGCCAGCCACCGAGAAAAGGGTGCGCTCCGACCGGCCCCGCACCGCTCTTTCATGGCTCATTCGAGTTTACTGTCTTTCGCTCTGACATGCCTTACCTAGGGTTAGGTTAGTATGCTTGCACGTTTGTACTTTAACTTTTTTCGGCTCGGCTTCTTTCGACGCCGATGCCGGCGACGCAGCACTCTCTCGCCCGCCAGCCACCGAGAAAAGGGTGCGCTCCGACCGGCCCCGCACCGCTCTTTCTTGGCTCATTCGAAATTACTGTCTTTCGCTCTGACATGCCTTACCTAGGGTTAGGTTAGTATGCTTGCACGTTTGTATATTAACTTTTTTCGGCTCGGCTTCTTTCGACGCCGATGCCGGCGACGCAGCACTCTCTCGCCCGCCAGCCACCGAGAAAAGGGTGCGCTCCGACCGGCCCCGCACCGCTCTTTCTTGGCTCATTCGAAATTACTGTCTTTCGCTCTGACATGCCTTACCTAGGGTTAGGTTAGTATGCTTGCACGTTTGTACTTTAACTTTTTTCGGCTCGGCTTCTTTCGATGCCGATGCCGGCGACGCAGCACTCTCTCGCCCGCCAGCCACCGAGAAAAGGGTGCGCTCCGACCGGCCCCGCACCGCTCTTTCTTGGCTCATTCGAAATTACTGTCTTTCGCTCTGACATGCCTTACCTAGGGTTAGGTTAGTATGCTTGCACGTTTGTACTTTAACTTTTTTCGGCTCGGCTTCTTTCGACGCCGATGCCGGCGACGCAGCACTCTCTCGCCCGCCAGCCACCGAGAAAAGGGTGCGCTCCGACCGGCCCCGCACCGCTCTTTCATGGCTCATTCGAGTTTACTGTCTTTCGCTCTGACATGCCTTACCTAGGGTTAGGTTAGTATGCTTGCACGTTTGTACTTTAACTTTTTTCGGCTCGGCTTCTTTCGACGCCGATGCCTGCGACGCAGCACTCTCTTGCCCGCCAGCCACCGAGAAAAGGGTGCGCTCCGACCGGCCCCGCACCGCTCTTTCTTGGCTCATTCGAAATTACTGTCTTTCGCTCTGACATGCCTTACCTAGGGTTAGGTTAGTATGCTTGCACGTTTGTACTTTAACTTTTTTCGGCTCGGCTTCTTTCGACGCCGATGCCGGCGACGCAGCACTCTCTCGCCCGCCAGCCACCGAGAAAAGGGTGCGCTCCGACCGGCCCCGCACCGCTCTTTCTTGGCTCATTCGAAATTACTGTCTTTCGCTCTGACATGCCTTACCTAGGGTTAGGTTAGTATGCTTGCACGTTTGTACTTTAACTTTTTTCGGCTCGGCTTCTTTCGACGCCGATGCCGGCGACGCAGCACTCTCTCGCCCGCCAGCCACCGAGAAAAGGGTGCGCTCCGACCGGCCCCGCACCGCTCTTTCTTGGCTCATTCGAAATTACTGTCTTTCGCTCTGACATGCCTTACCTAGGGTTAGGTTAGTATGCTTGCACGTTTGTACTTTAACTTTTTTCGGCTCGGCTTCTTTCGACGCCGATGCCGGCGACGCAGCACTCTCTCGCCCGCCAGCCACCGAGAAAAGGGTGCGCTCCGACCGGCCCCGCACCGCTCTTTCATGGCTCATTCGAGTTTACTGTCTTTCGCTCTGACATGCCTTACCTAGGGTTAGGTTAGTATGCTTGCACGTTTGTACTTTAACTTTTTTCGGCTCGGCTTCTTTCGACGCCGATGCCGGCGACGCAGCACTCTCTCGCCCGCCAGCCACCGAGAAAAGGGTGCGCTCCGACCGGCCCCGCACCGCTCTTTCTTGGCTCATTCGAAATTACTGTCTTTCGCTCTGACATGCCTTACCTAGGGTTAGGTTAGTATGCTTGCACGTTTGTACTTTAACTTTTTTCGGCTCGGCTTCTTTCGACGCCGATGCCGGCGACGCAGCACTCTCTCGCCCGCCAGCCACCGAGAAAAGGGTGCGCTCCGACCGGCCCCGCACCGCTCTTTCTTGGCTCATTCGAAATTACTGTCTTTCGCTCTGACATGCCTTACCTAGGGTTAGGTTAGTATGCTTGCACGTTTGTACTTTAACTTTTTTCGGCTCGGCTTCTTTCGACGCCGATGCCGGCGACGCAGCACTCTCTCGCCCGCCAGCCACCGAGAAAAGGGTGCGCTCCGACCGGCCCCGCATCGCTCTTTCATGGCTCATTCGAGTTTACTGTCTTTCGCTCTGACATGCCTTACCTAGGGTTAGGTTAGTATGCTGGGGCCGGCGGTGTACGGGACACGCGGTCGCGCCGAGAAAGCTCGGCGACCGCTTCAACTTGGGGCGACGCCCGGCCGTCTTCGCAGAGGCCAGGCGACGGCCCTCGGGTGAGGACGAACGCGACCCTGAGGCAGACGCGGTCCCGGGATTGACCCGAGACCGCAATTCGCGTTCAGAAGGTCGACGTTCAATGTGTTCTGCAATTCACATTACTTCTCGCACTTGGCTGCGTCCTTCATCGACTCGCGAGCCGAGTGATCCACCGTTAAGAGTCGTCCTCGACGTTTCGCCCGGCGCCGAAGCGCGCGGACGTCACACTGTGGGATCGACCACAAAACCACCACCGACAACAACTGCACAAAAACACCAACAAACGGCGCCGAGCGACCGCCGGGCTGGGCCGGCGGCACATCGAGCGCGGTGCCCAGAAGCCACCATCGCACTCGGCTGCCTTGCTATGCCAACGTGTTACGCGTGTCGCACGGGGCGGAACCCCGATTGACGGCCGCCCTCTCGGCGGCACCCAAAGACAATTAAGTGCGCGGTCGGCCGGGGCCTACCACCACTTTCGGTAATGATCCTTCCGCAGGTTCACCTACGGAAACCTTGTTACGACTTTTACTTCCTCTAAATGATCAAGTTTGATCGTCTTCTCGACACGCCGACGCGGCCGTTGCCAGCCGCGACGGGGCCGATCCAAGGATCTCACTAAACCATTCAATCGGTAGTAGCGACGGGCGGTGTGTACAAAGGGCAGGGACGTAATCAACGCAAGTTGATGACTTGCGCTTACTGGGAATTCCTCGTTCAAGGGAAACAATTGCAAGTCCCTATCCCAATCACGAATGAGGTTCAACGGGTTACCCGGACCTTTCGGCCTAGGTTAGACACTCGCTGCTTCACTCAGTGTAGCGCGCGTGCGGCCCCGGACATCTAAGGGCATCACAGACCTGTTATTGCTCAATCTCGTGTGGCTAAACGCCACTAGTCCCTCTAAGAAGTTAGACGCCGACCGAGAAGGTCGCGTAACTATTTAGCATGCCAGAGTCTCGTTCGTTATCGGAATTAACCAGACAAATCGCTCCACCAACTAAGAACGGCCATGCACCACCACCCACAGAATCAAGAAAGAGCTCTCAATCTGTCAATCCTACCTGTGTCCGGGCCGGGTGAGTTTCCCCGTGTTGAGTCAAATTAAGCCGCAGGCTCCACTCCTGGTGGTGCCCTTCCGTCAATTCCTTTAAGTTTCAGCTTTGCAACCATACTTCCCCCGGAACCCAAAGACTTTGGTTTCCCGGAAGCTGCCGGAAAGGTCGTCATGGTAACGCCTCCCGATCGCTAGTTGGCATCGTTTATAGTCAGAACTAGGACGGTATCTGATCGTCTTCGAACCTCTGACTTTCGCTCTTGATTAAAGAAAACATTCTTGGCGAATGCTTTCGCAGTAGTTCGTCTTCCGCCGATCCAAGAATTTCACCTCTAACGGCAGAGTACGGACGCCCCCGTCTGTCCCTCTTAATCATTACCTCGTGCTCCGAAAACCAACAAAATAGAACCGAGGTCCTATTCCATTATTCCATGCAACACTATGCAGGCGAACAGCCTGCTTTGAACACTCTAATTTTTTCAAAGTAAACTTATCGGCCACCGCCGACACTCAGTCAAGAGCACCGACGGAGAACCGAAGGTGAGGCGAACGCAACCAGTGACACGCCTTGCGACGGACCGGCGGCGCTCGCCCAAAATCCAACTACGAGCTTTTCAACCGCAACAACTTTAGCATACACTGTTGGAGCTGGAATTACCGCGGCTGCTGGCACCAGACTTGCCCTCCAATGGATACTCGTTAAGAGTTTTAGGATGTACTCATTCCAATTACAGGGCCTCGTTAGAGTCCTGTATTGTTATTTTTCGTCACTACCTCCCCGTGTCGGGAATGGGTAATTTGCGCGCCTGCTGCCTTCCTTGGATGTGGTAGCCGTTTCTCAGGCTCCCTCTCCGGAATCGAACCCTGATTCCCCGTTACCCGTTATCACAAAGGTAGGCACGTAGCGTACCTTCGACAGTTGATAGGGCAGACACTTGAATGATACGTCGTCGGTGCAGAGACCGTACGATCCGCGTGGTTATCCAGAGTCATCAAACGTCACAGGACGAACCCGGTCGGTTTTGATCTGATAAAAGCGCGCCTCCCGAAGTCGGCGCTTAATGCATGTATTAGCTCTAGAATTACCACAGTTATCCACTTCGCTTACGAGACCAAATAAACCAAGACTGATTTAATGAGCCATTCGCAGTTTCGCTTTACGAGAACTCGTACTTGCACCTGCATGGCTTAATCTTTGAGACAAGCATATCACTACTGGCAGGATCAACCAGATAGCTGCGACAGCTGCGCTCGGCCCTTGCTGGGCCGCCCGGCGCGTGCTCGTCGCATTCGTTTAAGACCGAGGCGATCGCCTGCGGCCGTACTCAGCTTCGACAGTCGCTGGCCGCGACGTCCACGCTCTCGCCGGCAGTGCCAGGCGGAGCGATTTGCGTTTTTTCTTTGCTCGCCCTCTCTCGGGCTCGATCCATTCAGTTTCGCACAAACAAGAGCTCTGCTGGCCGCCTGCAGCGGTGCCTAAAACCCGGGCATAACAATGCGACCGTTCTGCTAGGCCGACAAGCGCTCAAGCCAGACGCTCGATCGAACGCCCCCTACATATTAGTCGAGACAACGGCTCGCTCATTAGCATCGCGTTTGTACTTTAACTTTTTTCGGCTCGGCTTCTTTCGACGCCGATGCCGGCGACGCAGCACTCTCTCGCCCGCCAGCCACCGAGAAAAGGGTGCGCTCCGACCGGCCCCGCACCGCTCTTTCTTGGCTCATTCGAAATTACTGTCTTTCGCTCTGACATGCCTTACCTAGGGTTAGGTTAGTATGCTTGCACGTTTGTACTTTAACTTTTTTCGGCTCGGCTTCTTTCGACGCCGATGCCGGCGACGCAGCACTCTCTCGCCCGCCAGCCACCGAGAAAAGGGTGCGCTCCGACCGGCCCCGCACCGCTCTTTCTTGGCTCATTCGAAATTACTGTCTTTCGCTCTGACATGCCTTACCTAGGGTTAGGTTAGTATGCTTGCACGTTTGTACTTTAACTTTTTTCGGCTCGGCTTCTTTCGACGCCGATGCCGGCGACGCAGCACTCTCTCGCCCGCCAGCCACCGAGAAAAGGGTGCGCTCCGACCGGCCCCGCACCGCTCTTTCTTGGCTCATTCGAAATTACTGTCTTTCGCTCTGACATGCCTTACCTAGGGTTAGGTTAGTATGCTTGCACGTTTGTACTTTAACTTTTTTCGGCTCGGCTTCTTTCGACGCCGATGCCGGCGACGCAGCACTCTCTCGCCCGCCAGCCACCGAGAAAAGGGTGCGCTCCGACCGGCCCCGCACCGCTCTTTCTTGGCTCATTCGAAATTACTGTCTTTCGCTCTGACATGCCTTACCTAGGGTTAGGTTAGTATGCTTGCACGTTTGTACTTTAACTTTTTTCGGCTCGGCTTCTTTCGACGCCGATGCCGGCGACGCAGCACTCTCTCGCCCGCCAGCCACCGAGAAAAGGGTGCGCTCCGACCGGCCCCGCACCGCTCTTTCTTGGCTCATTCGAAATTACTGTCTTTCGCTCTGACATGCCTTACCTAGGGTTAGGTTAGTATGCTTGCACGTTTGTACTTTAACTTTTTTCGGCTCGGCTTCTTTCGACGCCGATGCCGGCGACGCAGCACTCTCTCGCCCGCCAGCCACCGAGAAAAGGGTGCGCTCCGACCGGCCCCGCACCGCTCTTTCTTGGCTCATTCGAAATTACTGTCTTTCGCTCTGACATGCCTTACCTAGGGTTAGGTTAGTATGCTTGCACGTTT
>NC_135255.1:5057500-5062500 GCF_964204865.1 Styela clava
CGTCGCATTCGTTTAAGACCGAGGCGATCGCCTGCGGCCGTACTCAGCTTCGACAGTCGCTGGCCGCGACGTCCACGCTCTCGCCGGCAGTGCCAGGCGGAGCGATTTGCGTTTTTTCTTTGTTCGCCCTCTCTCGGGCTCGATCCATTCAGTTTCGCACAAACAAGAGCTCTGCCGGCCGCCTGCAGCGG
The DNA here is from genome assembly GCF_964204865.1 of Styela clava. Taxonomy (NCBI): domain Eukaryota; kingdom Metazoa; phylum Chordata; class Ascidiacea; order Stolidobranchia; family Styelidae; genus Styela; species Styela clava. The sequence continues at coordinate 5,057,692 of NC_135255.1, forward strand.
TGCCTAAAACCCGGGCATAACAATGCGACCGTTCTGCTAGGCCGACAAGCGCTCAAGCCAGACGCTCGATCGAACGCCCCCTACATATTAGTCGAGACAACGGCTCGCTCATTAGCATCGCGTTTGTACTTTAACTTTTTTCGGCTCGGCTTCTTTCGACGCCGATGCCGGCGACGCAGCACTCTCTCGCCCGCCAGCCACCGAGAAAAGGGTGCGCTCCGACCGGCCCCGCACCGCTCTTTCTTGGCTCATTCGAAATTACTGTCTTTCGCTCTGACATGCCTTACCTAGGGTTAGGTTAGTATGCTTGCACGTTTGTACTTTAACTTTTTTCGGCTCGGCTTCTTTCGACGCCGATGCCGGCGACGCAGCACTCTCTCGCCCGCCAGCCACCGAGAAAAGGGTGCGCTCCGACCGGCCCCGCACCGCTCTTTCTTGGCTCATTCGAAATTACTGTCTTTCGCTCTGACATGCCTTACCTAGGGTTAGGTTAGTATGCTTGCACGTTTGTACTTTAACTTTTTTCGGCTCGGCTTCTTTCGACGCCGATGCCGGCGACGCAGCACTCTCTCGCCCGCCAGCCACCGAGAAAAGGGTGCGCTCCGACCGGCCCCGCACCGCTCTTTCATGGCTCATTCGAGTTTACTGTCTTTCGCTCTGACATGCCTTACCTAGGGTTAGGTTAGTATGCTTGCACGTTTGTACTTTAACTTTTTTCGGCTCGGCTTCTTTCGACGCCGATGCCGGCGACGCAGCACTCTCTCGCCCGCCAGCCACCGAGAAAAGGGTGCGCTCCGACCGGCCCCGCACCGCTCTTTCATGGCTAATTCGAGTTTACTGTCTTTCGCTCTGACATGCCTTACCTAGGGTTAGGTTAGTATGCTTGCACGTTTGTACTTTAACTTTTTTCGGCTCGGCTTCTTTCGACGCCGATGCCGGCGACGCAGCACTCTCTCGCCCGCCAGCCACCGAGAAAAGGGTGCGCTCCGACCGGCCCCGCACCGCTCTTTCTTGGCTCATTCGAAATTACTGTCTTTCGCTCTGACATGCCTTACCTAGGGTTAGGTTAGTATGCTTGCACGTTTGTACTTTAACTTTTTTCGGCTCGGCTTCTTTCGACGCCGATGCCGGCGACGCAGCACTCTCTCGCCCGCCAGCCACCGAGAAAAGGGTGCGCTCCGACCGGCCCCGCACCGCTCTTTCTTGGCTCATTCGAAATTACTGTCTTTCGCTCTGACATGCCTTACCTAGGGTTAGGTTAGTATGCTTGCACGTTTGTACTTTAACTTTTTTCGGCTCGGCTTCTTTCGACGCCGATGCCGGCGACGCAGCACTCTCTCGCCCGCCAGCCACCGAGAAAAGGGTGCGCTCCGACCGGCCCCGCACCGCTCTTTCATGGCTCATTCGAGTATACTGTCTTTCGCTCTGACATGCCTTACCTAGGGTTAGGTTAGTATGCTTGCACGTTTGTACTTTAACTTTTTTCGGCTCGGCTTCTTTCGACGCCGATGCCGGCGACGCAGCACTCTCTCGCCCGCCAGCCACCGAGAAAAGGGTGCGCTCCGACCGGCCCCGCACCGCTCTTTCATGGCTAATTCGAGTTTACTGTCTTTCGCTCTGACATGCCTTACCTAGGGTTAGGTTAGTATGCTTGCACGTTTGTACTTTAACTTTTTTCGGCTCGGCTTCTTTCGACGCCGATGCCGGCGACGCAGCACTCTCTCGCCCGCCAGCCACCGAGAAAAGGGTGCGCTCCGACCGGCCCCGCACCGCTCTTTCTTGGCTCATTCGAAATTACTGTCTTTCGCTCTGACATGCCTTACCTAGGGTTAGGTTAGTATGCTTGCACGTTTGTACTTTAACTTTTTTCGGCTCGGCTTCTTTCGACGCCGATGCCGGCGACGCAGCACTCTCTCGCCCGCCAGCCACCGAGAAAAGGGTGCGCTCCGACCGGCCCCGCACCGCTCTTTCATGGCTCATTCGAGTTTACTGTCTTTCGCTCTGACATGCCTTACCTAGGGTTAGGTTAGTATGCTTGCACGTTTGTACTTTAACTTTTTTCGGCTCGGCTTCTTTCGACGCCGATGCCGGCGACGCAGCACTCTCTCGCCCGCCAGCCACCGAGAAAAGGGTGCGCTCCGACCGGCCCCGCACCGCTCTTTCTTGGCTCATTCGAGTTTACTGTCTTTCGCTCTGACATGCCTTACCTAGGGTTAGGTTAGTATGCTTGCACGTTTGTACTTTAACTTTTTTCGGCTCGGCTTCTTTCGACGCCGATGCCGGCGACGCAGCACTCTCTCGCCCGCCAGCCACCGAGAAAAGGGTGCGCTCCGACCGGCCCCGCACCGCTCTTTCATGGCTCATTCGAGTTTACTGTCTTTCGCTCTGACATGCCTTACCTAGGGTTAGGTTAGTATGCTTGCACGTTTGTACTTTAACTTTTTTCGGCTCGGCTTCTTTCGACGCCGATGCCGGCGACGCAGCACTCTCTCGCCCGCCAGCCACCGAGAAAAGGGTGCGCTCCGACCGGCCCCGCACCGCTCTTTCTTGGCTCATTCGAAATTACTGTCTTTCGCTCTGACATGCCTTACCTAGGGTTAGGTTAGTATGCTTGCACGTTTGTACTTTAACTTTTTTCGGCTCGGCTTCTTTCGACGCCGATGCCGGCGACGCAGCACTCTCTCGCCCGCCAGCCACCGAGAAAAGGGTGCGCTCCGACCGGCCCCGCACCGCTCTTTCTTGGCTCATTCGAAATTACTGTCTTTCGCTCTGACATGCCTTACCTAGGGTTAGGTTAGTATGCTTGCACGTTTGTACTTTAACTTTTTTCGGCTCGGCTTCTTTCGACGCCGATGCCGGCGACGCAGCACTCTCTCGCCCGCCAGCCACCGAGAAAAGGATGCGCTCCGACCGGCCCCGCACCGCTCTTTCTTGGCTCATTCGAAATTACTGTCTTTCGCTCTGACATGCCTTACCTAGGGTTAGGTTAGTATGCTTGCACGTTTGTACTTTAACTTTTTTCTGCTCGGCTTCTTTCGACGCCGATGCCGGCGACGCAGCACTCTCTCGCCCGCCAGCCACCGAGAAAAGGGTGCGCTCCGACCGGCACCGCACCGCTCTTTCATGGCTCATTCGAGTTTACTGTCTTTCGCTCTGACATGCCTTACCTAGGGTTAGGTTAGTATGCTTGCACGTTTGTACTTTAACTTTTTTCGGCTCGGCTTCTTTCGACGCCGATGCCGGCGACGCAGCACTCTCTCGCCCGCCAGCCACCGAGAAAAGGGTGCGCTCCGACCGGCCCCGCACCGCTCTTTCTTGGCTCATTCGAAATTACTGTCTTTCGCTCTGACATGCCTTACCTAGGGTTAGGTTAGTATGCTTGCACGTTTGTACTTTAACTTTTTTCGGCTCGGCTTCTTTCGACGCCGATGCCGGCGACGCAGCACTCTCTCGCCCGCCAGCCACCGAGAAAAGGGTGCGCTCCGACCGGCCCCGCACCGCTCTTTCATGGCTCATTCGAGTTTACTGTCTTTCGCTCTGACATGCCTTACCTAGGGTTAGGTTAGTATGCTTGCACGTTTGTACTTTAACTTTTTTCGGCTCGGCTTCTTTCGACGCCGATGCCGGCGACGCAGCACTCTCTCGCCCGCCAGCCACCGAGAAAAGGGTGCGCTCCGACCGGCCCCGCACCGCTCTTTCTTGGCTCATTCGAAATTACTGTCTTTCGCTCTGACATGCCTTACCTAGGGTTAGGTTAGTATGCTTGCACGTTTGTACTTTAACTTTTTTCGGCTCGGCTTCTTTCGACGCCGATGCCGGCGACGCAGCACTCTCTCGCCCGCCAGCCACCGAGAAAAGGGTGCGCTCCGACCGGCCCCGCACCGCTCTTTCTTGGCTCATTCGAAATTACTGTCTTTCGCTCTGACATGCCTTACCTAGGGTTAGGTTAGTATGCTTGCACGTTTGTACTTTAACTTTTTTCGGCTCGGCTTCTTTCGACGCCGATGCCGGCGACGCAGCACTCTCTCGCCCGCCAGCCACCGAGAAAAGGGTGCGCTCCGACCGGCCCCGCACCGCTCTTTCTTGGCTCATTCGAAATTACTGTCTTTCGCTCTGACATGCCTTACCTAGGGTTAGGTTAGTATGCTTGCACGTTTGTACTTTAACTTTTTTCGGCTCGGCTTCTTTCGACGCCGATGCCGGCGACGCAGCACTCTCTCGCCCGCCAGCCACCGAGAAAAGGGTGCGCTCCGACCGGCCCCGCACCGCTCTTTCTTGGCTCATTCGAAATTACTGTCTTTCGCTCTGACATGCCTTACCTAGGGTTAGGTTAGTATGCTTGCACGTTTGTACTTTAACTTTTTTCGGCTCGGCTTCTTTCGACGCCGATGCCGGCGACGCAGCACTCTCTCGCCCGCCAGCCACCGAGAAAAGGGTGCGCTCCGACCGGCCCCGCACCGCTCTTTCATGGCTCATTCGAGTTTACTGTCTTTCGCTCTGACATGCCTTACCTAGGGTTAGGTTAGTATGCTTGCACGTTTGTACTTTAACTTTTTTCGGCTCGGCTTCTTTCGACGCCGATGCCGGCGACGCAGCACTCTCTCGCCCGCCAGCCACCGAGAAAAGGGTGCGCTCCGACCGGCCCCGCACCGCTCTTTCTTGGCTCATTCGAAATTACTGTCTTTCGCTCTGACATGCCTTACCTAGGGTTAGGTTAGTATGCTTGCACGTTTGTACTTTAACTTTTTTCGGCTCGGCTTCTTTCGACGCCGATGCCGGCGACGCAGCACTCTCTCGCCCGCCAGCCAC
>NC_135255.1:5067500-5072500 GCF_964204865.1 Styela clava
GCGGGGACTTAGACCGACGGCAAACCGGTCGTGACCCGCGCCGGTCGCTAGTGCGCTGAGACGGTGCGCGAGCCGACTCGGCAGCGGCGCCTTAAGCGTCCGCGAACCGAGACGGCGCGCCCCCGCACCCAACTGAAAGCGAGCCGGCGACCTGACGGGCCCTCCCGTTTGCCTCTCAACGGTTTCACGTACTCTTGAACTCTCTCTTCAAAGTGCTTTTCAACTTTCCCTCACGATACTTGTCCGCTATCGGTCTCGCGACCGTATTTAGTCTTAGGTGGAGTTTACCACCCGCTTTGGGCTGCATTCCCAAACAACCCGACTCCGAGAAGACCCGAAGCGGCCAAGGCAAGCGCCCCTATGGGCCTAACACCCGCCGTGGGACGAGGCCTCGATCAGAAGGACACCGGCGCTCGCCGTTAGCCGCACTGGGACTTCCGTACGTCACAACTCGGCGCGCTCGAAAAGCGCGCAGATTCGACGCTGGACTCTTCCCGGTTCACTCGCCGTTACTCAGGGAATCCCTGTTGGTTTCTTTTCCTCCGCTTAATAATATGCTTAAATTCAGCGGGTGCTCTCGCCTGAACTCAGGTCGTATGTGTCAAGCGGGCCGCTTCTTACACGGCCCGCTGGCATCGCAAGTCGTCGCCGCCGGCGCCGACCGAGCGCGTACCGTCGCCGCCTTGGCCCACGGTCGGTCTTGATCTCGTGACCGGACCGACCGACCTGGACCCGCCCCTCGAACGTAGTTGAACACGTCGAGGGGCCGGCGGTGTACGGGACACGCGGTCGCGCCGAGAAAGCTCGGCGACCGCTTCAACTTGGGGCGACGCCCGGCCGTCTTCGCAGAGGCCAGGCGACGGCCCTCGGGTGAGGACGAACGCGACCCTGAGGCAGACGCGGTCCCGGGATTGACCCGAGACCGCAATTCGCGTTCAGAAGGTCGACGTTCAATGTGTTCTGCAATTCACATTACTTCTCGCACTTGGCTGCGTCCTTCATCGACTCGCGAGCCGAGTGATCCACCGTTAAGAGTCGTCCTCGACGTTTCGCCCGGCGCCGAAGCGCGCGGACGTCACACTGTGGGATCGACCACAAAACCACCACCGACAACAACTGCACAAAAACACCAACAAACGGCGCCGAGCGACCGCCGGGCTGGGCCGGCGGCACATCGAGCGCGGTGCCAAGAAGCCACCATCGCACTCGGCTGCCTTGCTATGCCAACGTGTTACGCGTGTCGCACGGGGCGGAACCCCGATTGACGGCCGCCCTCTCGGCGGCACCCAAAGACAATTAAGTGCGCGGTCGGCCGGGGCCTACCACCACTTTCGGTAATGATCCTTCCGCAGGTTCACCTACGGAAACCTTGTTACGACTTTTACTTCCTCTAAATGATCAAGTTTGATCGTCTTCTCGACACGCCGACGCGGCCGTTGCCAGCCGCGACGGGGCCGATCCAAGGATCTCACTAAACCATTCAATCGGTAGTAGCGACGGGCGGTGTGTACAAAGGGCAGGGACGTAATCAACGCAAGTTGATGACTTGCGCTTACTGGGAATTCCTCGTTCAAGGGAAACAATTGCAAGTCCCTATCCCAATCACGAATGAGGTTCAACGGGTTACCCGGACCTTTCGGCCTAGGTTAGACACTCGCTGCTTCACTCAGTGTAGCGCGCGTGCGGCCCCGGACATCTAAGGGCATCACAGACCTGTTATTGCTCAATCTCGTGTGGCTAAACGCCACTAGTCCCTCTAAGAAGTTAGACGCCGACCGAGAAGGTCGCGTAACTATTTAGCATGCCAGAGTCTCGTTCGTTATCGGAATTAACCAGACAAATCGCTCCACCAACTAAGAACGGCCATGCACCACCACCCACAGAATCAAGAAAGAGCTCTCAATCTGTCAATCCTACCTGTGTCCGGGCCGGGTGAGTTTCCCCGTGTTGAGTCAAATTAAGCCGCAGGCTCCACTCCTGGTGGTGCCCTTCCGTCAATTCCTTTAAGTTTCAGCTTTGCAACCATACTTCCCCCGGAACCCAAAGACTTTGGTTTCCCGGAAGCTGCCGGAAAGGTCGTCATGGTAACGCCTCCCGATCGCTAGTTGGCATCGTTTATAGTCAGAACTAGGACGGTATCTGATCGTCTTCGAACCTCTGACTTTCGCTCTTGATTAAAGAAAACATTCTTGGCGAATGCTTTCGCAGTAGTTCGTCTTCCGCCGATCCAAGAATTTCACCTCTAACGGCAGAGTACGGACGCCCCCGTCTGTCCCTCTTAATCATTACCTCGTGCTCCGAAAACCAACAAAATAGAACCGAGGTCCTATTCCATTATTCCATGCAACACTATGCAGGCGAACAGCCTGCTTTGAACACTCTAATTTTTTCAAAGTAAACTTATCGGCCACCGCCGACACTCAGTCAAGAGCACCGACGGAGAACCGAAGGTGAGGCGAACGCAACCAGTGACACGCCTTGCGACGGACCGGCGGCGCTCGCCCAAAATCCAACTACGAGCTTTTCAACCGCAACAACTTTAGCATACACTGTTGGAGCTGGAATTACCGCGGCTGCTGGCACCAGACTTGCCCTCCAATGGATACTCGTTAAGAGTTTTAGGATGTACTCATTCCAATTACAGGGCCTCGTTAGAGTCCTGTATTGTTATTTTTCGTCACTACCTCCCCGTGTCGGGAATGGGTAATTTGCGCGCCTGCTGCCTTCCTTGGATGTGGTAGCCGTTTCTCAGGCTCCCTCTCCGGAATCGAACCCTGATTCCCCGTTACCCGTTATCACAAAGGTAGGCACGTAGCGTACCTTCGACAGTTGATAGGGCAGACACTTGAATGATACGTCGTCGGTGCAGAGACCGTACGATCCGCGTGGTTATCCAGAGTCATCAAACGTCACAGGACGAACCCGGTCGGTTTTGATCTGATAAAAGCGCGCCTCCCGAAGTCGGCGCTCAATGCATGTATTAGCTCTAGAATTACCACAGTTATCCACTTCGCTTACGAGACCAAATAAACCAAGACTGATTTAATGAGCCATTCGCAGTTTCGCTTTACGAGAACTCGTACTTGCACCTGCATGGCTTAATCTTTGAGACAAGCATATCACTACTGGCAGGATCAACCAGATAGCTGCGACAGCTGCGCTCGGCCCTTGCTGGGCCGCCCGGCGCGTGCTCGTCGCATTCGTTTAAGACCGAGGCGATCGCCTGCGGCCGTACTCAGCTTCGACAGTCGCTGGCCGCGACGTCCACGCTCTCGCCGGCAGTGCCAGGCGGAGCGATTTGCGTTTTTTCTTTGCTCGCCCTCTCTCGGGCTCGATCCATTCAGTTTCGCACAAACAAGAGCTCTGCCGGCCGCCTGCAGCGGTGCCTAAAACCCGGGCATAACAATGCGACCGTTCTGCTAGGCCGACAAGCGCTCAAGCCAGACGCTCGATCGAACGCCCCCTACATATTAGTCGAGACAACGGCTCGCTCATTAGCATCGCGTTTGTACTTTAACTTTTTTCGGCTCGGCTTCTTTCGACGCCGATGCCGGCGACGCAGCACTCTCTCGCCCGCCAGCCACCGAGAAAAGGGTGCGCTCCGACCGGCCCCGCACCGCTCTTTCTTGGCTCATTCGAAATTACTGTCTTTCGCTCTGACATGCCTTACCTAGGGTTAGGTTAGTATGCCTGCACGTTTGTACTTTAACTTTTTTCGGCTCGGCTTCTTTCGACGCCAATGCCGGCGACGCAGCACTCTCTCGCCCGCCAGCCACCGAGAAAAGGGTGCGCTCCGACCGGCCCCGCACCGCTCTTTCTTGGCTCATTCGAAATTACTGTCTTTCGCTCTGACATGCCTTACCTAGGGTTAGGTTAGTATGCTTGCACGTTTGTACTTTAACTTTTTTCGGCTCGGCTTCTTTCGACGCCGATGCCGGCGACGCAGCACTCTCTCGCCCGCCAGCCACCGAGAAAAGGGTGCGCTCCGACCGGCCCCGCACCGCTCTTTCATGGCTCATTCGAGTTTACTGTCTTTCGCTCTGACATGCCTTACCTAGGGTTAGGTTAGTATGCTTGCACGTTTGTACTTTAACTTTTTTCGGCTCGGCTTCTTTCGACGCCGATGCCGGCGACGCAGCACTCTCTCGCCCGCCAGCCACCGAGAAAAGGGTGCGCTCCGACCGGCCCCGCACCGCTCTTTCATGGCTCATTCGAGTTTACTGTCTTTCGCTCTGACATGCCTTACCTAGGGTTAGGTTAGTATGCTTGCACGTTTGTACTTTAACTTTTTTCGGCTCGGCTTCTTTCGACGCCGATGCCGGCGACGCAGCACTCTCTCGCCCGCCAGCCACCGAGAAAAGGGTGCGCTCCGACCGGCCCCGCACCGCTCTTTCTTGGCTCATTCGAAATTACTGTCTTTCGCTCTGACATGCCTTACCTAGGGTTAGGTTAGTATGCTTGCACGTTTGTACTTTAACTTTTTTCGGCTCGGCTTCTTTCGACGCCGATGCCGGCGACGCAGCACTCTCTCGCCCGCCAGCCACCGAGAAAAGGGTGCGCTCCGACCGGCCCCGCACCGCTCTTTCATGGCTCATTCGAGTTTACTGTCTTTCGCTCTGACATGCCTTACCTAGGGTTAGGTTAGTATGCTTGCACGTTTGTACTTTAACTTTTTTCGGCTCGGCTTCTTTCGACGCCGATGCCGGCGACGCAGCACTCTCTCGCCCGCCAGCCACCGAGAAAAGGGTGCGCTCCGACCGGCCCCGCACCGCTCTTTCTTGGCTCATTCGAAATTACTGTCTTTCGCTCTGACATGCCTTACCTAGGGTTAGGTTAGTATGCTTGCACGTTTGTACTTTAACTTTTTTCGGCTCGGCTTCTTTCGACGCCGATGCCGGCGACGCAGCACTCTCTCGCCCGCCAGCCACCGAGAAAAGGGTGCGCTCCGACCGGCCCCGCACCGCTCTTTCATGGCTCATTCGAGTTTACTGTCTTTCGCT
>NC_135255.1:5090000-5095000 GCF_964204865.1 Styela clava
GGCATCACAGACCTGTTATTGCTCAATCTCGTGTGGCTAAACGCCACTAGTCCCTCTAAGAAGTTAGACGCCGACCGAGAAGGTCGCGTAACTATTTAGCATGCCAGAGTCTCGTTCGTTATCGGAATTAACCAGACAAATCGCTCCACCAACTAAGAACGGCCATGCACCACCACCCACAGAATCAAGAAAGAGCTCTCAATCTGTCAATCCTACCTGTGTCCGGGCCGGGTGAGTTTCCCCGTGTTGAGTCAAATTAAGCCGCAGGCTCCACTCCTGGTGGTGCCCTTCCGTCAATTCTTTTAAGTTTCAGCTTTGCAACCATACTTCCCCCGGAACCCAAAGACTTTGGTTTCCCGGAAGCTGCCGGAAAGGTCGTCATGGTAACGCCTCCCGATCGCTAGTTGGCATCGTTTATAGTCAGAACTAGGACGGTATCTGATCGTCTTCGAACCTCTGACTTTCGCTCTTGATTAAAGAAAACATTCTTGGCGAATGCTTTCGCAGTAGTTCGTCTTCCGCCGATCCAAGAATTTCACCTCTAACGGCAGAGTACGGACGCCCCCGTCTGTCCCTCTTAATCATTACCTCGTGCTCCGAAAACCAACAAAATAGAACCGAGGTCCTATTCCATTATTCCATGCAACACTATGCAGGCGAACAGCCTGCTTTGAACACTCTAATTTTTTCAAAGTAAACTTATCGGCCACCGCCGACACTCAGTCAAGAGCACCGACGGAGAACCGAAGGTGAGGCGAACGCAACCAGTGACACGCCTTGCGACGGACCGGCGGCGCTCGCCCAAAATCCAACTACGAGCTTTTCAACCGCAACAACTTTAGCATACACTGTTGGAGCTGGAATTACCGCGGCTGCTGGCACCAGACTTGCCCTCCAATGGATACTCGTTAAGAGTTTTAGGATGTACTCATTCCAATTACAGGGCCTCGTTAGAGTCCTGTATTGTTATTTTTCGTCACTACCTCCCCGTGTCGGGAATGGGTAATTTGCGCGCCTGCTGCCTTCCTTGGATGTGGTAGCCGTTTCTCAGGCTCCCTCTCCGGAATCGAACCCTGATTCCCCGTTACCCGTTATCACAAAGGTAGGCACGTAGCGTACCTTCGACAGTTGATAGGGCAGACACTTGAATGATACGTCGTCGGTGCAGAGACCGTACGATCCGCGTGGTTATCCAGAGTCATCAAACGTCACAGGACGAACCCGGTCGGTTTTGATCTGATAAAAGCGCGCCTCCCGAAGTCGGCGCTTAATGCATGTATTAGCTCTAGAATTACCACAGTTATCCACTTCGCTTACGAGACCAAATAAACCAAGACTGATTTAATGAGCCATTCGCAGTTTCGCTTTACGAGAACTCGTACTTGCACCTGCATGGCTTAATCTTTGAGACAAGCATATCACTACTGGCAGGATCAACCAGATAGCTGCGACAGCTGCGCTCGGCCCTTGCTGGGCCGCCCGGCGCGTGCTCGTCGCATTCGTTTAAGACCGAGGCGATCGCCTGCGGCCGTACTCAGCTTCGACAGTCGCTGGCCGCGACGTCCACGCTCTCACCGGCAGTGCCAGGCGGAGCGATTTGCGTTTTTTCTTTGCTCGCCCTCTCTCGGGCTCGATCCATTCAGTTTCGCACAAACAAGAGCTCTGCCGGCCGCCTGCAGCGGTGCCTAAAACCCGGGCATAACAATGCGACCGTTCTGCTAGGCCGACAAGCGCTCAAGCCAGACGCTCGATCGAACGCCCCCTACATATTAGTCGAGACAACGGCTCGCTCATTAGCATCGCGTTTGTACTTTAACTTTTTTCGGCTCGGCTTCTTTCGACGCCGATGCCGGCGACGCAGCACTCTCTCGCCCGCCAGCCACCGAGAAAAGGGTGCGCTCCGACCGGCCCCGCACCGCTCTTTCTTGGCTCATTCGAAATTACTGTCTTTCGCTCTGACATGCCTTACCTAGGGTTAGGTTAGTATGCTTGCACGTTTGTACTTTAACTTTTTTCGGCTCGGCTTCTTTCGACGCCGATGCCGGCGACGCAGCACTCTCTCGCCCGCCAGCCACCGAGAAAAGGGTGCGCTCCGACCGGCCCCGCACCGCTCTTTCTTGGCTCATTCGAAATTACTGTCTTTCGCTCTGACATGCCTTACCTAGGGTTAGGTTAGTATGCTTGCACGTTTGTACTTTAACTTTTTTCGGCTCGGCTTCTTTCGACGCCGATGCCGGCGACGCAGCACTCTCTCGCCCGCCAGCCACCGAGAAAAGGGTGCGCTCCGACCGGCCCCGCACCGCTCTTTCATGGCTCATTCGAGTTTACTGTCTTTCGCTCTGACATGCCTTACCTAGGGTTAGGTTAGTATGCTTGCACGTTTGTACTTTAACTTTTTTCGGCTCGGCTTCTTTCGACGCCGATGCCGGCGACGCAGCACTCTCTCGCCCGCCAGCCACCGAGAAAAGGGTGCGCTCCGACCGGCCCCGCACCGCTCTTTCATGGCTCATTCGAGTTTACTGTCTTTCGCTCTGACATGCCTTACCTAGGGTTAGGTTAGTATGCTTGCACGTTTGTACTTTAACTTTTTTCGGCTCGGCTTCTTTTGACGCCGATGCCGGCGACGCAGCACTCTCTCGCCCGCCAGCCACCGAGAAAAGGGTGCGCTCCGACCGGCCCCGCACCGCTCTTTCTTGGCTCATTCGAAATTACTGTCTTTCGCTCTGACATGCCTTACCTAGGGTTAGGTTAGTATGCTTGCACGTTTGTACTTTAACTTTTTTCGGCTCGGCTTCTTTCGACGCCGATGCCGGCGACGCAGCACTCTCTCGCCCGCCAGCCACCGAGAAAAGGGTGCGCTCCGACCGGCCCCGCACCGCTCTTTCATGGCTCATTCGAGTTTACTGTCTTTCGCTCTGACATGCCTTACCTAGGGTTAGGTTAGTATGCTTGCACGTTTGTACTTTAACTTTTTTCGGCTCGGCTTCTTTCGACGCCGATGCCGGCGACGCAGCACTCTCTCGCCCGCCAGCCACCGAGAAAAGGGTGCGCTCCGACCGGCCCCGCACCGCTCTTTCTTGGCTCATTCGAAATTACTGTCTTTCGCTCTGACATGCCTTACCTAGGGTTAGGTTAGTATGCTTGCACGTTTGTACTTTAACTTTTTTCGGCTCGGCTTCTTTCGACGCCGATGCCGGCGACGCAGCCCTCTCTCGCCCGCCAGCCACCGAGAAAAGGGTGCGCTCCGACCGGCCCCGCACCGCTCTTTCATGGCTCATTCGAGTTTACTGTCTTTCGCTCTGACATGCCTTACCTAGGGTTAGGTTAGTATGCTTGCACGTTTGTACTTTAACTTTTTTCGGCTCGGCTTCTTTCGACGCCGATGCCGGCGACGCAGCACTCTCTCGCCCGCCAGCCACCGAGAAAAGGGTGCGCTCCGACCGGCCCCGCACCGCTCTTTCTTGGCTCATTCGAAATTACTGTCTTTCGCTCTGACATGCCTTACCTAGGGTTAGGTTAGTATGCTTGCACGTTTGTACTTTAACTTTTTTCGGCTCGGCTTCTTTCGACGCCGATGCCGGCGACGCAGCACTCTCTCGCCCGCCAGCCACCGAGAAAAGGGTGCGCTCCGACCGGCCCCGCACCGCTCTTTCTTGGCTCATTCGAAATTACTGTCTTTCGCTCTGACATGCCTTACCTAGGGTTAGGTTAGTATGCTTGCACGTTTGTACTTTAACTTTTTTCGGCTCGGCTTCTTTCGACGCCGATGCCGGCGACGCAGCACTCTCTCGCCCGCCAGCCACCGAGAAAAGGGTGCGCTCCGACCGGCCCCGCACCGCTCTTTCTTGGCTCATTCGAAATTACTGTCTTTCGCTCTGACATGCCTTACCTAGGGTTAGGTTAGTATGCTTGCACGTTTGTACTTTAACTTTTTTCGGCTCGGCTTCTTTCGACGCCGATGCCGGCGACGCAGCACTCTCTCGCCCGCCAGCCACCGAGAAAAGGGTGCGCTCCGACCGGCCCCGCACCGCTCTTTCATGGCTCATTCGAGTTTACTGTCTTTCGCTCTGACATGCCTTACCTAGGGTTAGGTTAGTATGCTTGCACGTTTGTACTTTAACTTTTTTCGGCTCGGCTTCTTTCGACGCCGATGCCGGCGACGCAGCACTCTCTCGCCCGCCAGCCACCGAGAAAAGGGTGCGCTCCGACCGGCCCCGCACCGCTCTTTCTTGGCTCATTCGAAATTACTGTCTTTCGCTCTGACATGCCTTACCTAGGGTTAGGTTAGTATGCTTGCACGTTTGTACTTTAACTTTTTTCGGCTCGGCTTCTTTCGACGCCGATGCCGGCGACGCAGCACTCTCTCGCCCGCCAGCCACCGAGAAAAGGGTGCGCTCCGACCGGCCCCGCACCGCTCTTTCATGGCTCATTCTAGTTTACTGTCTTTCGCTCTGACATGCCTTACCTAGGGTTAGGTTAGTATGCTTGCACGTTTGTACTTTAACTTTTTTCGGCTCGGCTTCTTTCGACGCCGATGCCGGCGACGCAGCACTCTCTCGCCCGCCAGCCACCGAGAAAAGGGTGCGCTCCGACCGGCCCCGCACCGCTCTTTCTTGGCTCATTCGAAATTACTGTCTTTCGCTCTGACATGCCTTACCTAGGGTTAGGTTAGTATGCTTGCACGTTTGTACTTTAACTTTTTTCGGCTCGGCTTCTTTCGACGCCGATGCCGGCGACGCAGCACTCTCTCGCCCGCCAGCCACCGAGAAAAGGGTGCGCTCCGACCGGCCCCGCACCGCTCTTTCTTGGCTCATTCGAAATTACTGTCTTTCGCTCTGACATGCCTTACCTAGGGTTAGGTTAGTATGCTTGCACGTTTGTACTTTAACTTTTTTCGGCTCGGCTTCTTTCGACGCCGATGCCGGCGACGCAGCACTCTCTCGCCCGCCAGCCACCGAGAAAAGGGTGCGCTCCGACCGGCCCCGCCCCGCTCTTTCTTG
>NC_135255.1:5100000-5105000 GCF_964204865.1 Styela clava
TGGGACTTCCGTACGTCACAACTCGGCGCGCTCGAAAAGCGCGCAGATTCGACGCTGGACTCTTCCCGGTTCACTCGCCGTTACTCAGGGAATCCCTGTTGGTTTCTTTTCCTCCGCTTAATAATATGCTTAAATTCAGCGGGTGCTCTCGCCTGAACTCAGGTCGTATGTGTCAAGCGGGCCGCTTCTTACACGGCCCGCTGGCATCGCAAGTCGTCGCCGCCGGCGCCGACCGAGCGCGTACCGTCGCCGCCTTGGCCCACGGTCGGTCTTGATCTCGTGACCGGACCGACCGACCTGGACCCGCCCCTCGAACGTAGTTGAACACGTCGAGGGGCCGGCGGTGTACGGGACACGCGGTCGCGCCGAGAAAGCTCGGCGACCGCTTCAACTTGGGGCGACGCCCGGCCGTCTTCGCAGAGGCCAGGCGACGGCCCTCGGGTGAGGACGAACGCGACCCTGAGGCAGACGCGGTCCCGGGATTGACCCGAGACCGCAATTCGCGTTCAGAAGGTCGACGTTCAATGTGTTCTGCAATTCACATTACTTCTCGCACTTGGCTGCGTCCTTCATCGACTCGCGAGCCGAGTGATCCACCGTTAAGAGTTGTCCTCGACGTTTCGCCCGGCGCCGAAGCGCGCGGACGTCACACTGTGGGATCGACCACAAAACCACCACCGACAACAACTGCACAAAAACACCAACAAACGGCGCCGAGCGACCGCCGGGCTGGGCCGGCGGCACATCGAGCGCGGTGCCCAGAAGCCACCATCGCACTCGGCTGCCTTGCTATGCCAACGTGTTACGCGTGTCGCACGGGGCGGAACCCCGATTGACGGCCGCCCTCTCGGCGGCACCCAAAGACAATTAAGTGCGCGGTCGGCCGGGGCCTACCACCACTTTCGGTAATGATCCTTCCGCAGGTTCACCTACGGAAACCTTGTTACGACTTTTACTTCCACTAAATGATCAAGTTTGATCGTCTTCTCGACACGCCGACGCGGCCGTTGCCAGCCGCGACGGGGCCGATCCAAGGATCTCACTAAACCATTCAATCGGTAGTAGCGACGGGCGGTGTGTACAAAGGGCAGGGACGTAATCAACGCAAGTTGATGACTTGCGCTTACTGGGAATTCCTCGTTCAAGGGAAACAATTGCAAGTCCCTATCCCAATCACGAATGAGGTTCAACGGGTTACCCGGACCTTTCGGCCTAGGTTAGACACTCGCTGCTTCACTCAGTGTAGCGCGCGTGCGGCCCCGGACATCTAAGGGCATCACAGACCTGTTATTGCTCAATCTCGTGTGGCTAAACGCCACTAGTCCCTCTAAGAAGTTAGACGCCGACCGAGAAGGTCGCGTAACTATTTAGCATGCCAGAGTCTCGTTCGTTATCGGAATTAACCAGACAAATCGCTCCACCAACTAAGAACGGCCATGCACCACCACCCACAGAATCAAGAAAGAGCTCTCAATCTGTCAATCCTACCTGTGTCCGGGCCGGGTGAGTTTCCCCGTGTTGAGTCAAATTAAGCCGCAGGCTCCACTCCTGGTGGTGCCCTTCCGTCAATTCCTTTAAGTTTCAGCTTTGCAACCATACTTCCCCCGGAACCCAAAGACTTTGGTTTCCCGGAAGCTGCCGGAAAGGTCGTCATGGTAACGCCTCCCGATCGCTAGTTGGCATCGTTTATAGTCAGAACTAGGACGGTATCTGATCGTCTTCGAACCTCTGACTTTCGCTCTTGATTAAAGAAAACATTCTTGGCGAATGCTTTCGCAGTAGTTCGTCTTCCGCCGATCCAAGAATTTCACCTCTAACGGCAGAGTACGGACGCCCCCGTCTGTCCCTCTTAATCATTACCTCGTGCTCCGAAAACCAACAAAATAGAACCGAGGTCCTATTCCATTATTCCATGCAACACTATGCAGGCGAACAGCCTGCTTTGAACACTCTAATTTTTTCAAAGTAAACTTATCGGCCACCGCCGACACTCAGTCAAGAGCACCGACGGAGAACCGAAGGTGAGGCGAACGCAACCAGTGACACGCCTTGCGACGGACCGGCGGCGCTCGCCCAAAATCCAACTACGAGCTTTTCAACCGCAACAACTTTAGCATACACTGTTGGAGCTGGAATTACCGCGGCTGCTGGCACCAGACTTGCCCTCCAATGGATACTCGTTAAGAGTTTTAGGATGTACTCATTCCAATTACAGGGCCTCGTTAGAGTCCTGTATTGTTATTTTTCGTCACTACCTCCCCGTGTCGGGAATGGGTAATTTGCGCGCCTGCTGCCTTCCTTGGATGTGGTAGCCGTTTCTCAGGCTCCCTCTCCGGAATCGAACCCTGATTCCCCGTTACCCGTTATCACAAAGGTAGGCACGTAGCGTACCTTCGACAGTTGATAGGGCAGACACTTGAATGATACGTCGTCGGTGCAGAGACCGTACGATCCGCGTGGTTATCCAGAGTCATCAAACGTCACAGGACGAACCCGGTCGGTTTTGATCTGATAAAAGCGCGCCTCCCGAAGTCGGCGCTTAATGCATGTATTAGCTCTAGAATTACCACAGTTATCCACTTCGCTTACGAGACCAAATAAACCAAGACTGATTTAATGAGCCATTCGCAGTTTCGCTTTACGAGAACTCGTACTTGCACCTGCATGGCTTAATCTTTGAGACAAGCATATCACTACTGGCAGGATCAACCAGATAGCTGCGACAGCTGCGCTCGGCCCTTGCTGGGCCGCCCGGCGCGTGCTCGTCGCATTCGTTTAAGACCGAGGCGATCGCCTGCAGCCGTACTCAGCTTCGACAGTCGCTGGCCGCGACGTCCACGCTCTCGCCGGCAGTGCCAGGCGGAGCGATTTGCGTTTTTTCTTTGCTCGCCCTCTCTCGGGCTCGATCCATTCAGTTTCGCACAAACAAGAGCTCTGCCGGCCGCCTGCAGCGGTGCCTAAAACCCGGGCATAACAATGCGACCGTTCTGCTAGGCCGACAAGCGCTCAAGCCAGACGCTCGATCGAACGCCCCCTACATATTAGTCGAGACAACGGCTCGCTCATTAGCATCGCGTTTGTACTTTAACTTTTTTCGGCTCGGCTTCTTTCGACGCCGATGCCGGCGACGCAGCACTCTCTCGCCCGCCAGCCACCGAGAAAAGGGTGCGCTCCGACCGGCCCCGCACCGCTCTTTCATGGCTCATTCGAGTTTACTGTCTTTCGCTCTGACATGCCTTACCTAGGGTTAGGTTAGTATGCTTGCACGTTTGTACTTTAACTTTTTTCGGCTCGGCTTCTTTCGACGCCGATGCCGGCGACGCAGCACTCTCTCGCCCGCCAGCCACCGAGAAAAGGGTGCGCTCCGACCGGCCCCGCACCGCTCTTTCATGGCTCATTCGAGTTTACTGTCTTTCGCTCTGACATGCCTTACCTAGGGTTAGGTTAGTATGCTTGCACGTTTGTACTTTAACTTTTTTCGGCTCGGCTTCTTTCGACGCCGATGCCGGCGACGCAGCACTCTCTCGCCCGCCAGCCACCGAGAAAAGGGTGCGCTCCGACCGGCCCCGCACCGCTCTTTCTTGGCTCATTCGAAATTACTGTCTTTCGCTCTGACATGCCTTACCTAGGGTTAGGTTAGTATGCTTGCACGTTTGTACTTTAACTTTTTTCGGCTCGGCTTCTTTCGACGCCGATGCCGGCGACGCAGCACTCTCTCGCCCGCCAGCCACCTAGAAAAGGGTGCGCTCCGACCGGCCCCGCACCGCTCTTTCATGGCTCATTCGAGTTTACTGTCTTTCGCTCTGACATGCCTTACCTAGGGTTAGGTTAGTATGCTTGCACGTTTGTACTTTAACTTTTTTCGGCTCGGCTTCTTTCGACGCCGATGCCGGCGACGCAGCACTCTCTCGCCCGCCAGCCACCGAGAAAAGGGTGCGCTCCGACCGGCCCCGCACCGCTCTTTCTTGGCTCATTCGAAATTACTGTCTTTCGCTCTGACATGCCTTACCTAGGGTTAGGTTAGTATGCTTGCACGTTTGTACTTTAACTTTTTTCGGCTCGGCTTCTTTCGACGCCGATGCCGGCGACGCAGCACTCTCTCGCCCGCCAGCCACCGAGAAAAGGGTGCGCTCCGACCGGCCCCGCACCGCTCTTTCATGGCTCATTCGAGTTTACTGTCTTTCGCTCTGACATGCCTTACCTAGGGTTAGGTTAGTATGCTTGCACGTTTGTACTTTAACTTTTTTCGGCTCGGCTTCTTTCGACGCCGATGCCGGCGACGCAGCACTCTCTCGCCCGCCAGCCACCGAGAAAAGGGTGCGCTCCGACCGGCCCCGCACCGCTCTTTCTTGGCTCATTCGAAATTACTGTCTTTCGCTCTGACATGCCTTACCTAGGGTTAGGTTAGTATGCTTGCACGTTTGTACTTTAACTTTTTTCGGCTCGGCTTCTTTCGACGCCGATGCCGGCGACGCAGCACTCTCTCGCCCGCCAGCCACCGAGAAAAGGGTGCGCTCCGACCGGCCCCGCACCGCTCTTTCTTGGCTCATTCGAAATTACTGTCTTTCGCTCTGACATGCCTTACCTAGGGTTAGGTTAGTATGCTTGCACGTTTGTACTTTAACTTTTTTCGGCTCGGCTTCTTTCGACGCCGATGCCGGCGACGCAGCACTCTCTCGCCCGCCAGCCACCGAGAAAAGGGTGCGCTCCGACCGGCCCCGCACCGCTCTTTCTTGGCTCATTCGAAATTACTGTCTTTCGCTCTGACATGCCTTACCTAGGGTTAGGTTAGTATGCTTGCACGTTTGTACTTTAACTTTTTTCGGCTCGGCTTCTTTCGACGCCGATGCCGGCGACGCAGCACTCTCTCGCCCGCCAGCCACCGAGAAAAGGGTGCGCTCCGACCGGCCCCGCACCGCTCTTTCATGGCTCATTCGAGTTTACTGTCTTTCGCTCTGACATGCCTTACCTAGGGTTAGGTTAGTGTGCTTGCACGTTTG
>NC_135255.1:5112500-5117500 GCF_964204865.1 Styela clava
TTCACCTCTAACGGCAGAGTACGGACGCCCCCGTCTGTCCCTCTTAATCATTACCTCGTGCTCCGAAAACCAACAAAATAGAACCGAGGTCCTATTCCATTATTCCATGCAACACTATGCAGGCGAACAGCCTGCTTTGAACACTCTAATTTTTTCAAAGTAAACTTATCGGCCACCGCCGACACTCAGTCAAGAGCACCGACGGAGAACCGAAGGTGAGGCGAACGCAACCAGTGACACGCCTTGCGACGGACCGGCGGCGCTCGCCCAAAATCCAACTACGAGCTTTTCAACCGCAACAACTTTAGCATACACTGTTGGAGCTGGAATTACCGCGGCTGCTGGCACCAGACTTGCCCTCCAATGGATACTCGTTAAGAGTTTTAGGATGTACTCATTCCAATTACAGGGCCTCGTTAGAGTCCTGTATTGTTATTTTTCGTCACTACCTCCCCGTGTCGGGAATGGGTAATTTGCGCGCCTGCTGCCTTCCTTGGATGTGGTAGCCGTTTCTCAGGCTCCCTCTCCGGAATCGAACCCTGATTCCCCGTTACCCGTTATCACAAAGGTAGGCACGTAGCGTACCTTCGACAGTTGATAGGGCAGACACTTGAATGATACGTCGTCGGTGCAGAGACCGTACGCTCCGCGTGGTTATCCAGAGTCATCAAACGTCACAGGACGAACCCGGTCGGTTTTGATCTGATAAAAGCGCGCCTCCCGAAGTCGGCGCTTAATGCATGTATTAGCTCTAGAATTACCACAGTTATCCACTTCGCTTACGAGACCAAATAAACCAAGACTGATTTAATGAGCCATTCGCAGTTTCGCTTTACGAGAACTCGTACTTGCACCTGCATGGCTTAATCTTTGAGACAAGCATATCACTACTGGCAGGATCAACCAGATAGCTGCGACAGCTGCGCTCGGCCCTTGCTGGGCCGCCCGGCGCGTGCTCGTCGCATTCGTTTAAGACCGAGGCGATCGCCTGCGGCCGTACTCAGCTTCGACAGTCGCTGGCCGCGACGTCCACGCTCTCGCCGGCAGTGCCAGGCGGAGCGATTTGCGTTTTTTCTTTGCTCGCCCTCTCTCGGGCTCGATCCATTCAGTTTCGCACAAACAAGAGCTCTGCCGGCCGCCTGCAGCGGTGCCTAAAACCCGGGCATAACAATGCGACCGTTCTGCTAGGCCGACAAGCGCTCAAGCCAGACGCTCGATCGAACGCCCCCTACATATTAGTCGAGACAACGGCTCGCTCATTAGCATCGCGTTTGTACTTTAACTTTTTTCGGCTCGGCTTCTTTCGACGCCGATGCCGGCGACGCAGCACTCTCTCGCCCGCCAGCCACCGAGAAAAGGGTGCGCTCCGACCGGCCCCGCACCGCTCTTTCTTGGCTCATTCGAAATTACTGTCTTTCGCTCTGACATGCCTTACCTAGGGTTAGGTTAGTATGCTTGCACGTTTGTACTTTAACTTTTTTCGGCTCGGCTTCTTTCGACGCCGATGCCGGCGACGCAGCACTCTCTCGCCCGCCAGCCACCGAGAAAAGGGTGCGCTCCGACCGGCCCCGCACCGCTCTTTCTTGGCTCATTCGAAATTACTGTCTTTCGCTCTGACATGCCTTACCTAGGGTTAGGTTAGTATGCTTGCACGTTTGTACTTTAACTTTTTTCGGCTCGGCTTCTTTCGACGCCGATGCCGGCGACGCAGCACTCTCTCGCCCGCCAGCCACCGAGAAAAGGGTGCGCTCCGACCGGCCCCGCACCGCTCTTTCATGGCTCATTCGAGTTTACTGTCTTTCGCTCTGACATGCCTTACCTAGGATTAGGTTAGTATGCTTGCACGTTTGTACTTTAACTTTTTTCGGCTCGGCTTCTTTCGACGCCGATGCCGGCGACGCAGCACTCTCTCGCCCGCCAGCCACCGAGAAAAGGGTGCGCTCCGACCGGCCCCGCACCGCTCTTTCATGGCTCATTCGAGTTTACTGTCTTTCGCTCTGACATGCCTTACCTAGGGTTAGGTTAGTATGCTTGCACGTTTGTACTTTAACTTTTTTCGGCTCGGCTTCTTTCGACGCCGATGCCGGCGACGCAGCACTCTCTCGCCCGCCAGCCACCGAGAAAAGGGTGCGCTCCGACCGGCCCCGCACCGCTCTTTCTTGGCTCATTCGAAATTACTGTCTTTCGCTCTGACATGCCTTACCTAGGGTTAGGTTAGTATGCTTGCACGTTTGTACTTTAACTTTTTTCGGCTCGGCTTCTTTCGACGCCGATGCCGGCGACGCAGCACTCTCTCGCCCGCCAGCCACCGAGAAAAGGGTGCGCTCCGACCGGCCCCGCACCGCTCTTTCATGGCTCATTCGAGTTTACTGTCTTTCGCTCTGACATGCCTTACCTAGGGTTAGGTTAGTATGCTTGCACGTTTGTACTTTAACTTTTTTCGGCTCGGCTTCTTTCGACGCCGATGCCGGCGACGCAGCACTCTCTCGCCCGCCAGCCACCGAGAAAAGGGTGCGCTCCGACCGGCCCCGCACCGCTCTTTCTTGGCTCATTCGAAATTACTGTCTTTCGCTCTGACATGCCTTACCTAGGGTTAGGTTAGTATGCTTGCACGTTTGTACTTTAACTTTTTTCGGCTCGGCTTCTTTCGACGCCGATGCCGGCGACGCAGCACTCTCTCGCCCGCCAGCCACCGAGAAAAGGGTGCGCTCCGACCGGCCCCGCACCGCTCTTTCTTGGCTCATTCGAAATTACTGTCTTTCGCTCTGACATGCCTTACCTAGGGTTAGGTTAGTATGCTTGCACGTTTGTACTTTAACTTTTTTCGGCTCGGCTTCTTTCGACGCCGATGCCGGCGACGCAGCACTCTCTCGCCCGCCAGCCACCGAGAAAAGGGTGCGCTCCGACCGGCCCCGCACCGCTCTTTCATGGCTCATTCGAGTTTACTGTCTTTCGCTCTGACATGCCTTACCTAGGGTTAGGTTAGTATGCTTGCACGTTTGTACTTTAACTTTTTTCGGCTCGGCTTCTTTCGACGCCGATGCCGGCGACGCAGCACTCTCTCGCCCGCCAGCCACCGAGAAAAGGGTGCGCTCCGACCGGCCCCGCACCGCTCTTTCATGGCTCATTCGAGTTTACTGTCTTTCGCTCTGACATGCCTTACCTAGGGTTAGGTTAGTATGCTTGCACGTTTGTACTTTAACTTTTTTCGGCTCGGCTTCTTTCGACGCCGATGCCGGCGACGCAGCACTCTCTCGCCCGCCAGCCACCGAGAAAAGGGTGCGCTCCGACCGGCCCCGCACCGCTCTTTCTTGGCTCATTCGAAATTACTGTCTTTCGCTCTGACATGCCTTACCTAGGGTTAGGTTAGTATGCTTGCACGTTTGTACTTTAACTTTTTTCGGCTCGGCTTCTTTCGACGCCGATGCCGGCGACGCAGCACTCTCTCGCCCGCCAGCCACCGAGAAAAGGGTGCGCTCCGACCGGCCCCGCACCGCTCTTTCATGGCTCATTCGAGTTTACTGTCTTTCGCTCTGACATGCCTTACCTAGGGTTAGGTTAGTATGCTTGCACGTTTGTACTTTAACTTTTTTCGGCTCGGCTTCTTTCGACGCCGATGCCGGCGACGCAGCACTCTCTCGCCCGCCAGCCACCGAGAAAAGGGTGCGCTCCGACCGGCCCCGCACCGCTCTTTCTTGGCTCATTCGAAATTACTGTCTTTCGCTCTGACATGCCTTACCTAGGGTTAGGTTAGTATGCTTGCACGTTTTTACTTTAACTTTTTTCGGCTCGGCTTCTTTCGACGCCGATGCCGGCGACGCAGCACTCTCTCGCCCGCCAGCCACCGAGAAAAGGGTGCGCTCCGACCGGCCCCGCACCGCTCTTTCTTGGCTCATTCGAAATTACTGTCTTTCGCTCTGACATGCCTTACCTAGGGTTAGGTTAGTATGCTTGCACGTTTGTACTTTAACTTTTTTCGGCTCGGCTTCTTTCGACGCCGATGCCGGCGACGCAGCACTCTCTCGCCCGCCAGCCACCGAGAAAAGGGTGCGCTCCGACCGGCCCCGCACCGCTCTTTCATGGCTCATTCGAGTTTACTATCTTTCGCTCTGACATGCCTTACCTAGGGTTAGGTTAGTATGCTTGCACGTTTGTACTTTAACTTTTTTCGGCTCGGCTTCTTTCGACGCCGATGCCGGCGACGCAGCACTCTCTCGCCCGCCAGCCACCGAGAAAAGGGTGCGCTCCGACCGGCCCCGCACCGCTCTTTCTTGGCTCATTCGAAATTACTGTCTTTCGCTCTGACATGCCTTACCTAGGGTTAGGTTAGTATGCTTGCACGTTTGTACTTTAACTTTTTTCGGCTCGGCTTCTTTCGACGCCGATGCCGGCGACGCAGCACTCTCTCGCCCGCCAGCCACCGAGAAAAGGGTGCGCTCCGACCGGCCCCGCACCGCTCTTTCTTGGCTCATTCGAAATTACTGTCTTTCGCTCTGACATGCCTTACCTAGGGTTAGTTTAGTATGCTTGCACGTTTGTACTTTAACTTTTTTCGGCTCGGCTTCTTTCGACGCCGATGCCGGCGACGCAGCACTCTCTCGCCCGCCAGCCACCGAGAAAAGGGTGCGCTCCGACCGGCCCCGCACCGCTCTTTCATGGCTCATTCGAGTTTACTGTCTTTCGCTCTGACATGCCTTACCTAGGGTTAGGTTAGTATGCTTGCACGTTTGTACTTTAACTTTTTTCGGCTCGGCTTCTTTCGACGCCGATGCCGGCGACGCAGCACTCTCTCGCCCGCCAGCCACCGAGAAAAGGGTGCGCTCCGACCGGCCCCGCACCGCTCTTTCTTGGCTCATTCGAAATTACTGTCTTTCGCTCTGACATGCCTTACCTAGGGTTAGGTTAGTATGCTTGCACGTTTGTACTTTAACTTTTTTCGGCTCGGCTTCTTTCGACGCCGATGCCGGCGACGCAGCACTCTCTCGCCCGCCAGCCACCGA
>NC_135255.1:5125000-5130000 GCF_964204865.1 Styela clava
CTACATATTAGTCGAGACAACGGCTCGCTCATTAGCATCGCGTTTGTACTTTAACTTTTTTCGGCTCGGCTTCTTTCGACGCCGATGCCGGCGACGCAGCACTCTCTCGCCCGCCAGCCACCGAGAAAAGGGTGCGCTCCGACCGGCCCCGCACCGCTCTTTCTTGGCTCATTCGAAATTACTGTCTTTCGCTCTGACATGCCTTACCTAGGGTTAGGTTGGTATGCTTGCACGTTTGTACTTTAACTTTTTTCGGCTCGGCTTCTTTCGACGCCGATGCCGGCGACGCAGCACTCTCTCGCCCGCCAGCCACCGAGAAAAGGGTGCGCTCCGACCGGCCCCGCACCGCTCTTTCTTGGCTCATTCGAAATTACTGTCTTTCGCTCTGACATGCCTTACCTAGGGTTAGGTTAGTATGCTTGCACGTTTGTACTTTAACTTTTTTCGGCTCGGCTTCTTTCGACGCCGATGCCGGCGACGCAGCACTCTCTCGCCCGCCAGCCACCGAGAAAAGGGTGCGCTCCGACCGGCCCCGCACCGCTCTTTCATGGCTCATTCGAGTTTACTGTCTTTCGCTCTGACATGCCTTACCTAGGGTTAGGTTAGTATGCTTGCACGTTTGTACTTTAACTTTTTTCGGCTCGGCTTCTTTCGACGCCGATGCCGGCGACGCAGCACTCTCTCGCCCGCCAGCCACCGAGAAAAGGGTGCGCTCCGACCGGCCCCGCACCGCTCTTTCATGGCTCATTCGAGTTTACTGTCTTTCGCTCTGACATGCCTTACCTAGGGTTAGGTTAGTATGCTTGCACGTTTGTACTTTAACTTTTTTCGGCTCGGCTTCTTTCGACGCCGATGCCGGCGACGCAGCACTCTCTCGCCCGCCAGCCACCGAGAAAAGGGTGCGCTCCGACCGGCCCCGCACCGCTCTTTCTTGGCTCATTCGAAATTACTGTCTTTCGCTCTGACATGCCTTACCTAGGGTTAGGTTAGTATGCTTGCACGTTTGTACTTTAACTTTTTTCGGCTCGGCTTCTTTCGACGCCGATGCCGGCGACGCAGCACTCTCTCGCCCGCCAGCCACCGAGAAAAGGGTGCGCTCCGACCGGCCCCGCACCGCTCTTTCATGGCTCATTCGAGTTTACTGTCTTTCGCTCTGACATGCCTTACCTAGGGTTAGGTTAGTATGCTTGCACGTTTGTACTTTAACTTTTTTCGGCTCGGCTTCTTTCGACGCCGATGCCGGCGACGCAGCACTCTCTCGCCCGCCAGCCACCGAGAAAAGGGTGCGCTCCGACCGGCCCCGCACCGCTCTTTCTTGGCTCATTCGAAATTACTGTCTTTCGCTCTGACATGCCTTACCTAGGGTTAGGTTAGTATGCTTGCACGTTTGTACTTTAACTTTTTTCGGCTCGGCTTCTTTCGACGCCGATGCCGGCGACGCAGCACTCTCTCGCCCGCCAGCCACCGAGAAAAGGGTGCGCTCCGACCGGCCCCGCACCGCTCTTTCTTGGCTCATTCGAAATTACTGTCTTTCGCTCTGACATGCCTTACCTAGGGTTAGGTTAGTATGCTTGCACGTTTGTACTTTAACTTTTTTCGGCTCGGCTTCTTTCGACGCCGATGCCGGCGACGCAGCACTCTCTCGCCCGCCAGCCACCGAGAAAAGGGTGCGCTCCGACCGGCCCCGCACCGCTCTTTCTTGGCTCATTCGAAATTACTGTCTTTCGCTCTGACATGCCTTACCTAGGGTTAGGTTAGTATGCTTGCACGTTTGTACTTTAACTTTTTTCGGCTCGGCTTCTTTCGACGCCGATGCCGGCGACGCAGCACTCTCTCGCCCGCCAGCCACCGAGAAAAGGGTGCGCTCCGACCGGCCCCGCACCGCTCTTTCATGGCTCATTCGAGTTTACTGTCTTTCGCTCTGACATGCCTTACCTAGGGTTAGGTTAGTATGCTTGCACGTTTGTACTTTAACTTTTTTCGGCTCGGCTTCTTTCGACGCCGATGCCGGCGACGCAGCACTCTCTCGCCCGCCAGCCACCGAGAAAAGGGTGCGCTCCGACCGGCCCCGCACCGCTCTTTCTTGGCTCATTCGAAATTACTGTCTTTCGCTCTGACATTCCTTACCTAGGGTTAGGTTAGTATGCTTGCACGTTTGTACTTTAACTTTTTTCGGCTCGGCTTCTTTCGACGCCGATGCCGGCGACGCAGCACTCTCTCGCCCGCCAGCCACCGAGAAAAGGGTGCGCTCCGACCGGCCCCGCACCGCTCTTTCTTGGCTCATTCGAAATTACTGTCTTTCGCTCTGACATGCCTTACCTAGGGTTAGGTTAGTATGCTTGCACGTTTGTACTTTAACTTTTTTCGGCTCGGCTTCTTTCGACGCCGATGCCGGCGACGCAGCACTCTCTCGCCCGCCAGCCACCGAGAAAAGGGTGCGCTCCGACCGGCCCCGCACCGCTCTTTCTTGGCTCATTCGAAATTACTGTCTTTCGCTCTGACATGCCTTACCTAGGGTTAGGTTAGTATGCTTGCACGTTTGTACTTTAACTTTTTTCGGCTCGGCTTCTTTCGACGCCGATGCCGGCGACGCAGCACTCTCTCGCCCGCCAGCCACCGAGAAAAGGGTGCGCTCCGACCGGCCCCGCACCGCTCTTTCATGGCTCATTCGAGTTTACTGTCTTTCGCTCTGACATGCCTTACCTAGGGTTAGGTTAGTATGCTTGCACGTTTGTACTTTAACTTTTTTCGGCTCGGCTTCTTTCGACGCCGATGCCGGCGACGCAGCACTCTCTCGCCCGCCAGCCACCGAGAAAAGGGTGCGCTCCGACCGGCCCCGCACCGCTCTTTCTTGGCTCATTCGAAATTACTGTCTTTCGCTCTGACATGCCTTACCTAGGGTTAGGTTAGTATGCTTGCACGTTTGTACTTTAACTTTTTTCGGCTCGGCTTCTTTCGACGCCGATGCCGGCGACGCAGCACTCTCTCGCCCGCCAGCCACCGAGAAAAGGGTGCGCTCCGACCGGCCCCGCACCGCTCTTTCATGGCTCATTCGAGTTTACTGTCTTTCGCTCTGACATGCCTTACCTAGGGTTAGGTTAGTATGCTTGCACGTTTGTACTTTAACTTTTTTCGGCTCGGCTTCTTTCGACGCCGATGCCGGCGACGCAGCACTCTCTCGCCCGCCAGCCACCGAGAAAAGGGTGCGCTCCGACCGGCCCCGCACCGCTCTTTCTTGGCTCATTCGAAATTACTGTCTTTCGCTCTGACATGCCTTACCTAGGGTTAGGTTAGTATGCTTGCACGTTTGTACTTTAACTTTTTTCGGCTCGGCTTCTTTCGACGCCGATGCCGGCGACGCAGCACTCTCTCGCCCGCCAGCCACCGAGAAAAGGGTGCGCTCCGACCGGCCCCGCACCGCTCTTTCTTGGCTCATTCGAAATTACTGTCTTTCGCTCTGACATGCCTTACCTAGGGTTAGGTTAGTATGCTTGCACGTTTGTACTTTAACTTTTTTCGGCTCGGCTTCTTTCGACGCCGATGCCGGCGACGCAGCACTCTCTCGCCCGCCAGCCACCGAGAAAAGGGTGCGCTCCGACCGGCCCCGCACCGCTCTTTCTTGGCTCATTCGAAATTACTGTCTTTCGCTCTGACATGCCTTACCTAGGGTTAGGTTAGTATGCTTGCACGTTTGTACTTTAACTTTTTTCGGCTCGGCTTCTTTCGACGCCGATGCCGGCGACGCAGCACTCTCTCGCCCGCCAGCCACCGAGAAAAGGGTGCGCTCCGACCGGCCCCGCACCGCTCTTTCATGGCTCATTCGAGTTTACTGTCTTTCGCTCTGACATGCCTTACCTAGGGTTAGGTTAGTATGCTTGCACGTTTGTACTTTAACTTTTTTCGGCTCGGCTTCTTTCGACGCCGATGCCGGCGACGCAGCACTCTCTCGCCCGCCAGCCACCGAGAAAAGGGTGCGCTCCGACCGGCCCCGCACCGCTCTTTCTTGGCTCATTCGAAATTACTGTCTTTCGCTCTGACATTCCTTACCTAGGGTTAGGTTAGTATGCTTGCACGTTTGTACTTTAACTTTTTTCGGCTCGGCTTCTTTCGACGCCGATGCCGGCGACGCAGCACTCTCTCGCCCGCCAGCCACCGAGAAAAGGGTGCGCTCCGACCGGCCCCGCACCGCTCTTTCTTGGCTCATTCGAAATTACTGTCTTTCGCTCTGACATGCCTTACCTAGGGTTAGGTTAGTATGCTTGCACGTTTGTACTTTAACTTTTTTCGGCTCGGCTTCTTTCGACGCCGATGCCGGCGACGCAGCACTCTCTCGCCCGCCAGCCACCGAGAAAAGGGTGCGCTCCGACCGGCCCCGCACCGCTCTTTCTTGGCTCATTCGAAATTACTGTCTTTCGCTCTGACATGCCTTACCTAGGGTTAGGTTAGTATGCTTGCACGTTTGTACTTTAACTTTTTTCGGCTCGGCTTCTTTCGACGCCGATGCCGGCGACGCAGCACTCTCTCGCCCGCCAGCCACCGAGAAAAGGGTGCGCTCCGACCGGCCCCGCACCGCTCTTTCTTGGCTCATTCGAAATTACTGTCTTTCGCTCTGACATGCCTTACCTAGGGTTAGGTTAGTATGCTTGCACGTTTGTACTTTAACTTTTTTCGGCTCGGCTTCTTTCGACGCCGATGCCGGCGACGCAGCACTCTCTCGCCCGCCAGCCACCGAGAAAAGGGTGCGCTCCGACCGGCCCCGCACCGCTCTTTCATGGCTCATTCGAGTTTACTGTCTTTCGCTCTGACATGCCTTACCTAGGGTTAGGTTAGTATGCTTGCACGTTTGTACTTTAACTTTTTTCGGCTCGGCTTCTTTCGACGCCGATGCCGGCGACGCAGCACTCTCTCGCCCGCCAGCCACCGAGAAAAGGGTGCGCTCCGACCGGCCCCGCACCGCTCTTTCTTGGCTCATTCGAAATTACTGTCTTTCGCTCTGACAT
>NC_135255.1:5147500-5150000 GCF_964204865.1 Styela clava
CCGCACCGCTCTTTCATGGCTCATTCGAGTTTACTGTCTTTCGCTCTGACATGCCTTACCTAGGGTTAGGTTAGTATGCTTGCACGTTTGTACTTTAACTTTTTTCGGCTCGGCTTCTTTCGACGCCGATGCCGGCGACGCAGCACTCTCTCGCCCGCCAGCCACCGAGAAAAGGGTGCGCTCCGACCGGCCCCGCACCGCTCTTTCATGGCTCATTCGAGTTTACTGTCTTTCGCTCTGACATGCCTTACCTAGGGTTAGGTTAGTATGCTTGCACGTTTATACTTTAACTTTTTTCGGCTCGGCTTCTTTCGACGCCGATGCCGGCGACGCAGCACTCTCTCGCCCGCCAGCCACCGAGAAAAGGGTGCGCTCCGACCGGCCCCGCACCGCTCTTTCTTGGCTCATTCGAAATTACTGTCTTTCGCTCTGACATGCCTTACCTAGGGTTAGGTTAGTATGCTTGCACGTTTGTACTTTAACTTTTTTCGGCTCGGCTTCTTTCGACGCCGATGCCGGCGACGCAGCACTCTCTCGCCCGCCAGCCACCGAGAAAAGGGTGCGCTCCGACCGGCCCCGCACCGCTCTTTCATGGCTCATTCGAGTTTACTGTCTTTCGCTCTGACATGCCTTACCTAGGGTTAGGTTAGTATGCTTGCACGTTTGTACTTTAACTTTTTTCGGCTCGGCTTCTTTCGACGCCGATGCCGGCGACGCAGCACTCTCTCGCCCGCCAGCCACCGAGAAAAGGGTGCGCTCCGACCGGCCCCGCACCGCTCTTTCTTGGCTCATTCGAAATTACTGTCTTTCGCTCTGACATGCCTTACCTAGGGTTAGGTTAGTATGCTTGCACGTTTGTACTTTAACTTTTTTCGGCTCGGCTTCTTTCGACGCCGATGCCGGCGACGCAGCACTCTCTCGCCCGCCAGCCACCGAGAAAAGGGTGCGCTCCGACCGGCCCCGCACCGCTCTTTCATGGCTCATTCGAGTTTACTGTCTTTCGCTCTGACATGCCTTACCTAGGGTTAGGTTAGTATGCTTGCACGTTTGTACTTTAACTTTTTTCGGCTCGGCTTCTTTCGACGCCGATGCCGGCGACGCAGCACTCTCTCGCCCGCCAGCCACCGAGAAAAGGGTGCGCTCCGACCGGCCCCGCACCGCTCTTTCTTGGCTCATTCGAAATTACTGTCTTTCGCTCTGACATGCCTTACCTAGGGTTAGGTTAGTATGCTTGCACGTTTGTACTTTAACTTTTTTCGGCTCGGCTTCTTTCGACGCCGATGCCGGCGACGCAGCACTCTCTCGCCCGCCAGCCACCGAGAAAAGGGTGCGCTCCGACCGGCCCCGCACCGCTCTTTCTTGGCTCATTCGAAATTACTGTCTTTCGCTCTGACATGCCTTACCTAGGGTTAGGTTAGTATGCTTGCACGTTTGTACTTTAACTTTTTTCGGCTCGGCTTCTTTCGACGCCGATGCCGGCGACGCAGCACTCTCTCGCCCGCCAGCCACCGAGAAAAGGGTGCGCTCCGACCGGCCCCGCACCGCTCTTTCTTGGCTCATTCGAAATTACTGTCTTTCGCTCTGACATGCCTTACCTAGGGTTAGGTTAGTATGCTTGCACGTTTGTACTTTAACTTTTTTCGGCTCGGCTTCTTTCGACGCCGATGCCGGCGACGCAGCACTCTCTCGCCCGCCAGCCACCGAGAAAAGGGTGCGCTCCGACCGGCCCCGCACCGCTCTTTCATGGCTCATTCGAGTTTACTGTCTTTCGCTCTGACATGCCTTACCTAGGGTTAGGTTAGTATGCTTGCACGTTTGTACTTTAACTTTTTTCGGCTCGGCTTCTTTCGACGCCGATGCCGGCGACGCAGCACTCTCTCGCCCGCCAGCCACCGAGAAAAGGGTGCGCTCCGACCGGCCCCGCACCGCTCTTTCTTGGCTCATTCGAAATTACTGTCTTTCGCTCTGACATGCCTTACCTAGGGTTAGGTTAGTATGCTTGCACGTTTGTACTTTAACTTTTTTCGGCTCGGCTTCTTTCGACGCCGATGCCGGCGACGCAGCACTCTCTCGCCCGCCAGCCACCGAGAAAAGGGTGCGCTCCGACCGGCCCCGCACCGCTCTTTCTTGGCTCATTCGAAATTACTGTCTTTCGCTCTGACATGCCTTACCTAGGGTTAGGTTAGTATGCTTGCACGTTTGTACTTTAACTTTTTTCGGCTCGGCTTCTTTCGACGCCGATGCCGGCGACGCAGCACTCTCTCGCCCGCCAGCCACCGAGAAAAGGGTGCGCTCCGACCGGCCCCGCACCGCTCTTTCTTGGCTCATTCGAAATTACTGTCTTTCGCTCTGACATGCCTTACCTAGGGTTAGGTTAGTATGCTTGCACGTTTGTACTTTAACTTTTTTCGGCTCGGCTTCTTTCGACGCCGATGCCGGCGACGCAGCACTCTCTCGCCCGCCAGCCACCGAGAAAAGGGTGCGCTCCGACCGGCCCCGC
>NC_135255.1:5157500-5160000 GCF_964204865.1 Styela clava
TTCCTTGGATGTGGTAGCCGTTTCTCAGGCTCCCTCTCCGGAATCGAACCCTGATTCCCCGTTACCCGTTATCACAAAGGTAGGCACGTAGCGTACCTTCGACAGTTGATAGGGCAGACACTTGAATGATACGTCGTCGGTGCAGAGACCGTACGATCCGCGTGGTTATCCAGAGTCATCAAACGTCACAGGACGAACCCGGTCGGTTTTGATCTGATAAAAGCGCGCCTCCCGAAGTCGGCGCTTAATGCATGTATTAGCTCTAGAATTACCACAGTTATCCACTTCGCTTACGAGACCAAATAAACCAAGACTGATTTAATGAGCCATTCGCAGTTTCGCTTTACGAGAACTCGTACTTGCACCTGCATGGCTTAATCTTTGAGACAAGCATATCACTACTGGCAGGATCAACCAGATAGCTGCGACAGCTGCGCTCGGCCCTTGCTGGGCCGCCCGGCGCGTGCTCGTCGCATTCGTTTAAGACCGAGGCGATCGCCTGCGGCCGTACTCAGCTTCGACAGTCGCTGGCCGCGACGTCCACGCTCTCGCCGGCAGTGCCAGGCGGAGCGATTTGCGTTTTTTCTTTGCTCGCCCTCTCTCGGGCTCGATCCATTCAGTTTCGCACAAACAAGAGCTCTGCCGGCCGCCTGCAGCGGTGCCTAAAACCCGGGCATAACAATGCGACCGTTCTGCTAGGCCGACAAGCGCTCAAGCCAGACGCTCGATCGAACGCCCCCTACATATTAGTCGAGACAACGGCTCGCTCATTAGCATCGCGTTTGTACTTTAACTTTTTTCGGCTCGGCTTCTTTCGACGCCGATGCCGGCGACGCAGCACTCTCTCGCCCGCCAGCCACCGAGAAAAGGGTGCGCTCCGACCGGCCCCGCACCGCTCTTTCTTGGCTCATTCGAAATTACTGTCTTTCGCTCTGACATGCCTTACCTAGGGTTAGGTTAGTATGCTTGCACGTTTGTACTTTAACTTTTTTCGGCTCGGCTTCTTTCGACGCCGATGCCGGCGACGCAGCACTCTCTCGCCCGCCAGCCACCGAGAAAAGGGTGCGCTCCGACCGGCCCCGCACCGCTCTTTCTTGGCTCATTCGAAATTACTGTCTTTCGCTCTGACATGCCTTACCTAGGGTTAGGTTAGTATGCTTGCACGTTTGTACTTTAACTTGTTTCGGCTCGGCTTCTTTCGACGCCGATGCCGGCGACGCAGCACTCTCTCGCCCGCCAGCCACCGAGAAAAGGGTGCGCTCCGACCGGCCCCGCACCGCTCTTTCATGGCTCATTCGAGTTTACTGTCTTCCACTCTGACATGCCTTACCTAGGGTTAGGTTAGTATGCTTGCACGTTTGTACTTTAACTTTTTTCGGCTCGGCTTCTTTCGACGCCGATGCCGGCGACGCAGCACTCTCTCGCCCGCCAGCCACCGAGAAAAGGGTGCGCTCCGACCGGCCCCGCACCGCTCTTTCATGGCTCATTCGAGTTTACTGTCTTTCGCTCTGACATGCCTTACCTAGGGTTAGGTTAGTATGCTTGCACGTTTGTACTTTAACTTTTTTCGGCTCGGCTTCTTTCGACGCCGATGCCGGCGACGCAGCACTCTCTCGCCCGCCAGCCACCGAGAAAAGGGTGCGCTCCGACCGGCCCCGCACCGCTCTTTCTTGGCTCATTCGAAATTACTGTCTTTCGCTCTGACATGCCTTACCTAGGGTTAGGTTAGTATGCTTGCACGTTTGTACTTTAACTTTTTTCGGCTCGGCTTCTTTCGACGCCGATGCCGGCGACGCAGCACTCTCTCGCCCGCCAGCCACCGAGAAAAGGGTGCGCTCCGACCGGCCCCGCACCGCTCTTTCATGGCTCATTCGAGTTTACTGTCTTTCGCTCTGACATGCCTTACCTAGGGTTAGGTTAGTATGCTTGCACGTTTGTACTTTAACTTTTTTCGGCTCGGCTTCTTTCGACGCCGATGCCGGCGACGCAGCACTCTCTCGCCCGCCAGCCACCGAGAAAAGGGTGCGCTCCGACCGGCCCCGCACCGCTCTTTCTTGGCTCATTCGAAATTACTGTCTTTCGCTCTGACATGCCTTACCTAGGGTTAGGTTAGTATGCTTGCACGTTTGTACTTTAACTTTTTTCGGCTCGGCTTCTTTCGACGCCGATGCCGGCGACGCAGCACTCTCTCGCCCGCCAGCCACCGAGAAAAGGGTGCTCTCCGACCGGCCCCGCACCGCTCTTTCATGGCTCATTCGAGTTTACTGTCTTTCGCTCTGACATGCCTTACCTAGGGTTAGGTTAGTATGCTTGCACGTTTGTACTTTAACTTTTTTCGGCTCGGCTTCTTTCGACGCCGATGCCGGCGACGCAGCACTCTCTCGCCCGCCAGCCACCGAGAAAAGGGTGCGCTCCGACCGGCCCCGCACCGCTCTTTCTTGGCTCATTCGAAATTACTGTCTTTCGCTCTGACATGCCTTACCTAGGGTTAGGTTAGTAT
>NC_135255.1:5167500-5179434 GCF_964204865.1 Styela clava
CGCCGATCCAAGAATTTCACCTCTAACGGCAGAGTACGGACGCCCCCGTCTGTCCCTCTTAATCATTACCTCGTGCTCCGAAAACCAACAAAATAGAACCGAGGTCCTATTCCATTATTCCATGCAACACTATGCAGGCGAACAGCCTGCTTTGAACACTCTAATTTTTTCAAAGTAAACTTATCGGCCACCGCCGACACTCAGTCAAGAGCACCGACGGAGAACCGAAGGTGAGGCGAACGCAACCAGTGACACGCCTTGCGACGGACCGGCGGCGCTCGCCCAAAATCCAACTACGAGCTTTTCAACCGCAACAACTTTAGCATACACTGTTGGAGCTGGAATTACCGCGGCTGCTGGCACCAGACTTGCCCTCCAATGGATACTCGTTAAGAGTTTTAGGATGTACTCATTCCAATTACAGGGCCTCGTTAGAGTCCTGTATTGTTATTTTTCGTCACTACCTCCCCGTGTCGGGAATGGGTAATTTGCGCGCCTGCTGCCTTCCTTGGATGTGGTAGCCGTTTCTCAGGCTCCCTCTCCGGAATCGAACCCTGATTCCCCGTTACCCGTTATCACAAAGGTAGGCACGTAGCGTACCTTCGACAGTTGATAGGGCAGACACTTGAATGATACGTCGTCGGTGCAGAGACCGTACGATCCGCGTGGTTATCCAGAGTCATCAAACGTCACAGGACGAACCCGGTCGGTTTTGATCTGATAAAAGCGCGCCTCCCGAAGTCGGCGCTTAACCCTGCCAAAACGCTTAAAAACAGTGAAAAACCGTCGAAAAACACCAATAACCCTGCCAAAACGCTTAAAAACAGTGAAAAACCGTCAAAAAACACCAATAACCCTGCCAAAACGCTCTAAAACAGTGAAAAACCGTCAAAAAACACCAATAACCCTGCTAAAACGCTTAAAAACAGTGAAAAACCGTCAAAAAACACCAATAACCCTGCTAAAACGCTTAAAAACAGTGAAAAATCGTCAAAAAACACCAATAACCCTGCTAAAACGCTTAAAAACAGTGAAAAAC
This sequence comes from Styela clava, assembly GCF_964204865.1. NCBI lineage: Eukaryota > Metazoa > Chordata > Ascidiacea > Stolidobranchia > Styelidae > Styela > Styela clava. The sequence continues at coordinate 5,168,540 of NC_135255.1, forward strand.
CGTCAAAAAACACCAATAACCCTGCTAAAACGCTTAAAAACAGTGAAAAACCGTCAAAAAACACCAATAACCCTGCTAAAACGCTTAAAAACAGTGAAAAACCGTCAAAAAACACCAATAACCCTGCTAAAACGCTTAAAAACAGTGAAAAACCGTCAAAAAACACCAATAACCCTGCTAAAACGCTTAAAAACAGTGAAAAACCGTCAAAAAACACCAATAACCCTGCTAAAACGCTTAAAAACAGTGAAAAACCGTCAAAAAACACCAATAACCCTGCTAAAACGCTTAAAAACAGTGAAAAACCGTCAAAAAACACCAATAACCCTGCTAAAACGCTTAAAAACAGTGAAAAACCGTCAAAAAACACCAATAACCCTGCTAAAACGCTTAAAAACAGTGAAAAACCGTCAAAAAACACCAATAACCCTGCTAAAACGCTTAAAAACAGTGAAAAACCGTCAAAAAACACCAATAACCCTGCTAAAACGCTTAAAAACAGTGAAAAACCGTCAAAAAACACCAATAACCCTGCTAAAACGCTTAAAAACAGTGAAAAACCGTCAAAAAACACCAATAACCCTGCTAAAACGCTTGAAAACAGTGAAAAACCGTCAAAAAACACCAATAACCCTGCTAAAACGCTCAAAAACAGTGAAAAACCGTCAAAAAACACCAATAACCCTGCTAAAACGCTTAAAAACAGTGAAAAACCGTCAAAAAACACCAATAACCCTGCTAAAACGCTTAAAAACAGTGAAAAACCGTCAAAAAACACCAATAACCCTGCTAAAACGCTTAAAAACAGTGAAAAACCGTCAAAAACACCAATAACCCTGCTAAAACGCTTAAAAACAGTGAAAAACCGTCAAAAAACACCAATAACCCTGCTAAAACGCTTAAAAACAGTGAAAAACCGTCAAAAAACACCAATAACCCTGCTAAAACGCTTAAAAACAGTGAAAAACCGTCAAAAAACACCAATAACCCTGCTAAAACGCTTAAAAACAGTGAAAAACCGTCAAAAAACACCAATAACCCTGCTAAAACGCTTAAAAACAGTGAAAAACAGTCAAAAAACACCAATAACCCTGCTAAAACGCTTAAAAACAGTGAAAAACCGTCAAAAAACACCAATAACCCTGCCAAAACGCTTAAAAACAGTGAAAAACCGTCAAAAAACACCAATAACCCTGCCAAAACGCTTAAAAACAGTGAAAAACCGTCAAAAAACACCAATAACCCCAATAACCCTGCTAAAACGCTTAAAAACAGTGAAAAACCGTCAAAAAACACCAATAACCCTGCTAAAACGCTTAAAAACAGTGAAAAACCGTCAAAAAACACCAATAACCCTGCTAAAACGCTTAAAAACAGTGAAAAACCGTCAAAAAACACCAATAACCCTGCCAAAACGCTTAAAAACAGTGAAAAACCGTCAAAAAACACCAATAACCCTGCGAAAACGCTTAAAAACAGTGATAAACCGTCAAAAAACAGCAATAACCCTGCCAAAACGCTTAAAAACAGTGAAAAACCGTCAAAAAACACCAATAACCCTGCCAAAACGCTTAAAAACAGTGAAAAACCGTCAAAAAACACCAATAACCCTGCTAAAACGCTTAAAAACAGTGAAAAACCGTCAAAAAACACCAATAACCCTGCTAAAACGCTTAAAAACAGTGAAAAACCGTCAAAAACACCAATAACCCTGCTAAAACGCTTAAAAACAGTGAAAAACCGTCAAAAAACACCAATAACCCTGCTAAAACGCTTAAAAACAGTGAAAAACCGTCAAAAAACACCAATAACCCTGCTAAAACGCTTAAAAACAGTGAAAAACCGTCAAAAAACACCAATAACCCTGCTAAAACGCTTAAAAACAGTGAAAAACCGTCAAAAAACACCAATAACCCTGCTAAAACGCTTAAAAACAGTGAAAAACAGTCAAAAAACACCAATAACCCTGCTAAAACGCTTAAAAACAGTGAAAAACCGTCAAAAAACACCAATAACCCTGCTAAAACGCTTAAAAACAGTGAAAAACCGTCAAAAAACACCAATAACCCTGCTAAAACGCTTAAAAACAGTGAAAAACCGTCAAAAAACACCAATAACTCTGCTAAAACGCTTAAAAACAGTGAAAAACCGTCAAAAACACCAATAACCCTGCTAAAACGCTTAAAAACAGTGAAAAACCGACAAAAAAAACCAATAACCCTGCTAAAACGCTTAAAAACAGTGAAAAACCGTCAAAAAACACCAATAACCCTGCTAAAACGCTTAAAAACAGTGAAAAACCGTCAAAAAACACCAATAACCCTGCTAAAACGCTTAAAAACAGTGAAAAACCGTCAAAAAACACCAATAACCCTGCTAAAACGCTTAAAAACAGTGAAAAACCGTCAAAAAACACCAATAACCCTGCTAAGACGCTTAAAAACAGTGAAAAACCGTCAAAAAACACCAATAACCCTGCTAAAACGCTTAAAAACAGTGAAAAACCGTCAAAAAACACCAATAACCCTGCTAAAACGCTTAAAAACAGTGAAAAACCGTCAAAAAACACCAATAACCCTGCTAAAACGCTTAAAAACAGTGAAAAACCGTCAAAAAACACCAATAACCCTGCTAAAACGCTTAAAAACAGTGAAAAACCGTCAAAAAACACCAATAACCCTGCTAAAACGCTTAAAAACAGTGAAAAACCGTCAAAAAACACCAATTACCCTGCCAAAACGCTTAAAAACAGTGAAAAACCGTCAAAAAACACCAATAACCCTGCCAAAACGCTTAAAAACAGTGAAAAACCGTCAAAAAACACCAATAACCCCAATAACCCTGCTAAAACGCTTAAAAACAGTGAAAAACCGTCAAAAAACACCAATAACCCTGCTAAAACGCTTAAAAACAGTGAAAAACCGTCAAAAAACACCAATAACCCTGCTAAAACGCTTAAAAACAGTGAAAAACCGTCAAAAAACACCAATAACCCTGCCAAAACGCTTAAAAACAGTGAAAAACCGTCAAAAAACACCAATAACCCTGCGAAAACGCTTAAAAACAGTGATAAACCGTCAAAAAACAGCAATAACCCTGCCAAAACGCTTAAAAACAGTGAAAAACCGTCAAAAAACACCAATAACCCTGCCAAAACGCTTAAAAACAGTGAAAAACCGTCAAAAAACACCAATAACCCTGCCAAAACGCTTAAAAACAGTGAAAAACCGTCAAAAAACACCAATAACCCTGCTAAAACGCTTAAAAACAGTGAAAAACCGTCAAAAAACACCAATAACCCTGCTAAAACGCTTAAAAACAGTGAAAAACCGTCAAAAAACACCAATAACCCTGCCAAAATGCTTAAAAACAGTGAAAAACCGTCAAAAAACACCAATAACCCTGCCAAAACGCTTAAAAACAGTGAAAAACCGTCAAAAAACACCAATAACCCTGCCAAAACGCTCTAAAACAGTGAAAAACCGTCAAAAAACACCAATAACCCTGCTAAAACGCTTAAAAACAGTGAAAAACCGTCAAAAAACACCAATAACCCTGCTAAAACGCTTAAAAACAGTGAAAAACCGTCAAAAAACACCAATAACCCTGCTAAAACGCTTAAAAACAGTGAAAAACCGTCAAAAAACACCAATAACCCTGCTAAAACGCTTAAAAACAGTGAAAAACCGTCAAAAAACACCAATAACCCTGCTAAAACGCTTAAAAACAGTGAAAAACCGTCAAAAAACACCAATAACCCTGCTAAAACGCTTAAAAACAGTGAAAAACCGTCAAAAAACACCAATAACCCTGCCAAAACGCTCTAAAACAGTGAAAAACCGTCAAAAAACACCAATAACCCTGCTAAAACGCTTAAAAACAGTGAAAAACCGTCAAAAAACACCAATAACCCTGCTAAAACGCTTAAAAACAGTGAAAAACCGTCAAAAAACACCAATAACCCTGCTAAAACGCTTAAAAACAGTGAAAAACCGTCAAAAAACACCAATAACCCTGCTAAAACGCTTAAAAACAGTGAAAAACCGTCAAAAAACACCAATAACCCTGCTAAAACGCTTAAAAACAGTGAAAAACCGTCAAAAAACACCAATAACCCTGCTAAAACGCTTAAAAACAGTGAAAAACCGTCAAAAAACACCAATAACCCTGCTAAAACGCTTAAAAACAGTGAAAAACCGTCAAAAAACACCAATAACCCTGCTAAAACGCTTAAAAACAGTGAAAAACCGTCAAAAAACACCAATAACCCTGCTAAAACGCTTAAAAACAGTGAAAAACCGTCAAAAAACACCAATAACCCTGCTAAAACGCTTGAAAACAGTGAAAAACCGTCAAAAAACACCAATAACCCTGCTAAAACGCTCAAAAACAGTGAAAAACCGTCAAAAAACACCAATAACCCTGCTAAAACGCTTAAAAACAGTGAAAAACCGTCAAAAAACACCAATAACCCTGCTAAAACGCTTAAAAACAGTGAAAAACCGTCAAAAAACACCAATAACCCTGCTAAAACGCTTAAAAACAGTGAAAAACCGTCAAAAACACCAATAACCCTGCTAAAACGCTTAAAAACAGTGAAAAACCGTCAAAAAACACCAATAACCCTGCCAAAACGCTTAAAAACAGTGAAAAACCGTCAAAAAACACCAATAACCCTGCGAAAACGCTTAAAAACAGTGATAAACCGTCAAAAAACAGCAATAACCCTGCCAAAACGCTTAAAAACAGTGAAAAACCGTCAAAAAACACCAATAACCCTGCCAAAACGCTTAAAAACAGTGAAAAACCGTCAAAAAACACCAATAACCCTGCCAAAACGCTTAAAAACAGTGAAAAACCGTCAAAAAACACCAATAACCCTGCTAAAACGCTTAAAAACAGTGAAAAACCGTCAAAAAACACCAATAACCCTGCTAAAACGCTTAAAAACAGTGAAAAACCGTCAAAAAACACCAATAACCCTGCCAAAATGCTTAAAAACAGTGAAAAACCGTCAAAAAACACCAATAACCCTGCCAAAACGCTTAAAAACAGTGAAAAACCGTCAAAAAACACCAATAACCCTGCTAAAACGCTTAAAAACAGTGAAAAACCGTCAAAAAACACCAATAACCCTGCTAAAACGCTTAAAAACAGTGAAAAACCGTCAAAAAACACCAATAACCCTGCTAAAACGCTTAAAAACAGTGAAAAACCGTCAAAAAACACCAATAACCCTGCTAAAACGCTTAAAAACAGTGAAAAACCGTCAAAAAACACCAATAACCCTGCTAAAACGCTTAAAAACAGTGAAAAACCGTCAAAAAACACCAATAACCCTGCCAAAACGCTCTAAAACAGTGAAAAACCGTCAAAAAACACCAATAACCCTGCTAAAACGCTTAAAAACAGTGAAAAACCGTCAAAAAACACCAATAACCCTGCTAAAACGCTTAAAAACAGTGAAAAACCGTCAAAAAACACCAATAACCCTGCTAAAACGCTTAAAAACAGTGAAAAACCGTCAAAAAACACCAATAACCCTGCTAAAACGCTTAAAAACAGTGAAAAACCGTCAAAAAACACCAATAACCCTGCTAAAACGCTTAAAAACAGTGAAAAACCGTCAAAAAACACCAATAACCCTGCTAAAACGCTTAAAAACAGTGAAAAACCGTCAAAAAACACCAATAACCCTGCTAAAACGCTTAAAAACAGTGAAAAACCGTCAAAAAACACCAATAACCCTGCTAAAACGCTTAAAAACAGTGAAAAACCGTCAAAAAACACCAATAACCCTGCTAAAACGCTTAAAAACAGTGAAAAACCGTCAAAAAACACCAATAACCCTGCTAAAACGCTTGAAAACAGTGAAAAACCGTCAAAAAACACCAATAACCCTGCTAAAACGCTCAAAAACAGTGAAAAACCGTCAAAAAACACCAATAACCCTGCTAAAACGCTTAAAAACAGTGAAAAACCGTCAAAAAACACCAATAACCCTGCTAAAACGCTTAAAAACAGTGAAAAACCGTCAAAAAACACCAATAACCCTGCTAAAACGCTTAAAAACAGTGAAAAACCGTCAAAAACACCAATAACCCTGCTAAAACGCTTAAAAACAGTGAAAAACCGTCAAAAAACACCAATAACCCTGCTAAAACGCTTAAAAACAGTGAAAAACCGTCAAAAAACACCAATAACCCTGCTAAAACGCTTAAAAACAGTGAAAAACCGTCAAAAAACACCAATAACCCTGCTAAAACGCTTAAAAACAGTGAAAAACCGTCAAAAAACACCAATAACCCTGCTAAAACGCTTAAAAACAGTGAAAAACAGTCAAAAAACACCAATAACCCTGCTAAAACGCTTAAAAACAGTGAAAAACCGTCAAAAAACACCAATAACCCTGCTAAAACGCTTAAAAACAGTGAAAAACCGTCGAAAAACACCAATAACCCTGCTAAAACGCTTAAAAACAGTGAAAAACCGTCAAAAAACACCAATAACTCTGCTAAAACGCTTAAAAACAGTGAAAAACCGTCAAAAACACCAATAACCCTGCTAAAACGCTTAAAAACAGTGAAAAACCGACAAAAAAAACCAATAACCCTGCTAAAACGCTTAAAAACAGTGAAAAACCGTCAAAAAACACCAATAACCCTGCTAAAACGCTTAAAAACAGTGAAAAACCGTCAAAAAACACCAATAACCCTGCTAAAACGCTTAAAAACAGTGAAAAACCGTCAAAAAACACCAATAACCCTGCTAAAACGCTTAAAAACAGTGAAAAACCGTCAAAAAACACCAATAACCCTGCTAAGACGCTTAAAAACAGTGAAAAACCGTCAAAAAACACCAATAACCCTGCTAAAACGCTTAAAAACAGTGAAAAACCGTCAAAAAACACCAATAACCCTGCTAAAACGCTTAAAAACAGTGAAAAACCGTCAAAAAACACCAATAACCCTGCCAAAACGCTTAAAAACAGTGAAAAACCGTCAAAAAACACCAATAACCCTGCCAAAACGCTTAAAAACAGTGAGAAACCGTCAAAAAACACCAATAACCCCAATAACCCTGCTAAAACGCTTAAAAACAGTGAAAAACCGTCAAAAAACACCAATAACCCTGCTAAAACGCTTAAAAACAGTGAAAAACCGTCAAAAAACACCAATAACCCTGCTAAAACGCTTAAAAACAGTGAAAAACCGTCAAAAAACACCAATAACCCTGCCAAAACGCTTAAAAACAGTGAAAAACCGTCAAAAAACACCAATAACCCTGCGAAAACGCTTAAAAACAGTGATAAACCGTCAAAAAACAGCAATAACCCTGCCAAAACGCTTAAAAACAGTGAAAAACCGTCAAAAAACACCAATAACCCTGCCAAAACGCTTAAAAACAGTGAAAAACCGTCAAAAAACACCAATAACCCTGCTAAAACGCTTAAAAACAGTGAAAAACCGTCAAAAAACACCAATAACCCTGCTAAAACGCTTAAAAACAGTGAAAAACCGTCAAAAACACCAATAACCCTGCTAAAACGCTTAAAAACAGTGAAAAACCGTCAAAAAACACCAATAACCCTGCTAAAACGCTTAAAAACAGTGAAAAACCGTCAAAAAACACCAATAACCCTGCTAAAACGCTTAAAAACAGTGAAAAACCGTCAAAAAACACCAATAACCCTGCTAAAACGCTTAAAAACAGTGAAAAACCGTCAAAAAACACCAATAACCCTGCTAAAACGCTTAAAAACAGTGAAAAACAGTCAAAAAACACCAATAACCCTGCTAAAACGCTTAAAAACAGTGAAAAACCGTCAAAAAACACCAATAACCCTGCTAAAACGCTTAAAAACAGTGAAAAACCGTCAAAAAACACCAATAACCCTGCTAAAACGCTTAAAAACAGTGAAAAACCGTCAAAAAACACCAATAACTCTGCTAAAACGCTTAAAAACAGTGAAAAACCGTAAAAAACACCAATAACCCTGCTAAAACGCTTAAAAACAGTGAAAAACCGACAAAAAAAACCAATAACCCTGCTAAAACGCTTAAAAACAGTGAAAAACCGTCAAAAAACACCAATAACCCTGCTAAAACGCTTAAAAACAGTGAAAAACCGTCAAAAAACACCAATAACCCTGCTAAAACGCTTAAAAACAGTGAAAAACCGTCAAAAAACACCAATAACCCTGCTAAAACGCTTAAAAACAGTGAAAAACCGTCAAAAAACACCAATAACCCTGCTAAAACGCTTAAAAACAGTGAAAAACCGTCAAAAAACACCAATAACCCTGCTAAAACGCTTAAAAACAGTGAAAAACCGTCAAAAAACACCAATAACCCTGCTAAAACGCTTAAAAACAGTGAAAAACCGTCAAAAAACACCAATAACCCTGCTAAAACGCTTAAAAACAGTGAAAAACCGTCAAAAAACACCAATAACCCTGCTAAAACGCTTAAAAACAGTGAAAAACCGTCAAAAAACACCAATAACCCTGCTAAAACGCTTAAAAACAGTGAAAAACCGTCAAAAAACACCAATAACCCTGCCAAAACGCTTAAAAACAGTGAAAAACCGTCAAAAAACACCAATAACCCTGCCAAAACGCTTAAAAACAGTGAAAAACCGTCAAAAAACACCAATAACCCTGCTAAAACGCTTTAAAAACAGTGAAAAACCGTCAAAAACACCAATAACCCTGCTAAAACGCTTAAAAACAGTGAAAAACCGTCAAAAAACACCAATAACCCTGCTAAAACGCTTAAAAACAGTGAAAAACCGTCAAAAAACACCAATAACCCTGCTAAAACGCTTAAAAACAGTGAAAAACCGTCAAAAAACACCAATAACCCTGCTAAAACGCTTAAAAACAGTGAAAAACCGTCAAAAAACACCAATAACCCTGCTAAAACGCTTAAAAACAGTGAAAAACAGTCAAAAAACACCAATAACCCTGCTAAAACGCTTAAAACAGTGAAAAACCGTCAAAAAACACCAATAACCCTGCTAAAACGCTTAAAAAACAGTGAAAAACCGTCAAAAAACACCAATAACCCTGCTAAAACGCTTAAAAACAGTGAAAAACCGTCAAAAACACCAATAACCCTGCTAAAACGCTTAAAAACAGTGAAAAACCGTCAAAAAACACCAATAACCCTGCTAAAACGCTTAAAAACAGTGAAAAACCGTCAAAAAACACCAATAACCCTGCTAAAACGCTTAAAAACAGTGAAAAACCGTCAAAAAACACCAATAACCCTGCTAAAACGCTTAAAAACAGTGAAAAACCGTCAAAAAACACCAATAACCCTGCTAAAACGCTTAAAAACAGTGAAAAACCGTCAAAAAACACCAATAACCCTGCTAAAACGCTTAAAAACAGTGAAAAACCGTCAAAAAACACCAATAACCCTGCTAAAACGCTTAAAAACAGTGAAAAACCGTCAAAAAACACCAATAACCCTGCTAAAACGCTTAAAAACAGTGAAAAACCGTCAAAAAACACCAATAACCCTGCTAAAACGCTTAAAAACAGTGAAAAACCGTCAAAAAACACCAATAACCCTGCTAAAACGCTTAAAAACAGTGAAAAACCGTCAAAAAACACCAATAACCCTGCTAAAACGCTTAAAAACAGTGAAAAACCGTCAAAAAACACCAATAACCCTGCTAAAACGCTTAAAAACAGTGAAAAACCGTCAAAAAACACCAATAACCCTGCTAAAACGCTTAAAAACAGTGAAAAACCGTCAAAAAACACCAATAACCCTGCTAAAACGCTTAAAAACAGTGAAAAACCGTCAAAAAACACCAATAACCCCAATAACCCTGCTAAAACGCTTAAAAACAGTGAAAAACCGTCAAAAAACACCAATAACCCTGCTAAAACGCTTAAAAACAGTGAAAAACCGTCAAAAAACACCAATAACCCTGCTAAAACGCTTAAAAACAGTGAAAAACCGTCAAAAAACACCAATAACCCTGCTAAAACGCTTAAAAACAGTGAAAAACCGTCAAAAAACACCAATAACCCTGCTAAAACGCTTAAAAACAGTGAAAAACCGTCAAAAAACACCAATAACCCTGCTAAAACGCTTAAAAACAGTGAAAAACCGTCAAAAAACACCAATAACCCTGCTAAAACGCTTAAAAACAGTGAAAAACCGTCAAAAAACACCAATAACCCTGCTAAAACGCTTAAAAACAGTGAAAAACCGTCAAAAAACACCAATAACCCTGCTAAAACGCTTAAAAACAGTGAAAAACCGTCAAAAAACACCAATAACCCTGCTAAAACGCTTAAAAACAGTGAAAAACCGTCAAAAAACACCAATAACCCTGCTAAAACGCTTAAAAACAGTGAAAAACCGTCAAAAAACACCAATAACCCTGCTAAAACGCTTAAAAACAGTGAAAAACCGTCAAAAAACACCAATAACCCTGCTAAAACGCTTAAAAACAGTGAAAAACCGTCAAAAAACACCAATAACCCTGCTAAAACGCTTAAAAACAGTGAAAAACCGTCAAAAAACACCAATAACCCTGCTAAAACGCTTAAAAACAGTGAAAAACCGTCAAAAAACACCAATAACCCTGCTAAAACGCTTAAAAACAGTGAAAAACCGTCAAAAAACACCAATAACCCTGCTAAAACGCTTAAAAACAGTGAAAAACCGTCAAAAAACACCAATAACCCTGCTAAAACGCTTAAAAACAGTGAAAAACCGTCAAAAAACACCAATAACCCTGCTAAAACGCTTAAAACAGTGAAAAACCGTCAAAAAACACCAATAACCCTGCTAAAACGCTTAAAAACAGTGAAAAACCGTCAAAAAACACCAATAACCCTGCTAAAACGCTTAAAAACAGTGAAAAACCGTCAA
>NC_135255.1:5192134-5194634 GCF_964204865.1 Styela clava
ACGCCTCCCGATCGCTAGTTGGCATCGTTTATAGTCAGAACTAGGACGGTATCTGATCGTCTTCGAACCTCTGACTTTCGCTCTTGATTAAAGAAAACATTCTTGGCGAATGCTTTCGCAGTAGTTCGTCTTCCGCCGATCCAAGAATTTCACCTCTAACGGCAGAGTACGGACGCCCCCGTCTGTCCCTCTTAATCATTACCTCGTGCTCCGAAAACCAACAAAATAGAACCGAGGTCCTATTCCATTATTCCATGCAACACTATGCAGGCGAACAGCCTGCTTTGAACACTCTAATTTTTTCAAAGTAAACTTATCGGCCACCGCCGACACTCAGTCAAGAGCACCGACGGAGAACCGAAGGTGAGGCGAACGCAACCAGTGACACGCCTTGCGACGGACCGGCGGCGCTCGCCCAAAATCCAACTACGAGCTTTTCAACCGCAACAACTTTAGCATACACTGTTGGAGCTGGAATTACCGCGGCTGCTGGCACCAGACTTGCCCTCCAATGGATACTCGTTAAGAGTTTTAGGATGTACTCATTCCAATTACAGGGCCTCGTTAGAGTCCTGTATTGTTATTTTTCGTCACTACCTCCCCGTGTCGGGAATGGGTAATTTGCGCGCCTGCTGCCTTCCTTGGATGTGGTAGCCGTTTCTCAGGCTCCCTCTCCGGAATCGAACCCTGATTCCCCGTTACCCGTTATCACAAAGGTAGGCACGTAGCGTACCTTCGACAGTTGATAGGGCAGACACTTGAATGATACGTCGTCGGTGCAGAGACCGTACGATCCGCGTGGTTATCCAGAGTCATCAAACGTCACAGGACGAACCCGGTCGGTTTTGATCTGATAAAAGCGCGCCTCCCGAAGTCGGCGCTTAATGCATGTATTAGCTCTAGAATTACCACAGTTATCCACTTCGCTTACGAGACCAAATAAACCAAGACTGATTTAATGAGCCATTCGCAGTTTCGCTTTACGAGAACTCGTACTTGCACCTGCATGGCTTAATCTTTGAGACAAGCATATCACTACTGGCAGGATCAACCAGATAGCTGCGACAGCTGCGCTCGGCCCTTGCTGGGCCGCCCGGCGCGTGCTCGTCGCATTCGTTTAAGACCGAGGCAATCGCCTGCGGCCGTACTCAGCTTCGACAGTCGCTGGCCGCGACGTCCACGCTCTCGCCGGCAGTGCCAGGCGGAGCGATTTGCGTTTTTTCTTTGCTCGCCCTCTCTCGGGCTCGATCCATTCAGTTTCGCACAAACAAGAGCTCTGCCGGCCGCCTGCAGCGGTGCCTAAAACCCGGGCATAACAATGCGACCGTTCTGCTAGGCCGACAAGCGCTCAAGCCAGACGCTCGATCGAACGCCCCCTACATATTAGTCGAGACAACGGCTCGCTCATTAGCATCGCGTTTGTACTTTAACTTTTTTCGGCTCGGCTTCTTTCGACGCCGATGCCGGCGACGCAGCACTCTCTCGCCCACCAGCCACCGAGAAAAGGGTGCGCTCCGACCGGCCCCGCACCGCTCTTTCATGGCTCATTCGAGTTTACTGTCTTTCGCTCTGACATGCCTTACCTAGGGTTAGGTTAGTATGCTTGCACGTTTGTACTTTAACTTTTTTCGGCTCGGCTTCTTTCGACGCCGATGCCGGCGACGCAGCACTCTCTCGCCCGCCAGCCACCGAGAAAAGGGTGCGCTCCGACCGGCCCCGCACCGCTCTTTCATGGCTCATTCGAAATTACTGTCTTCCGCTCTGACATGCCTTACCTAGGGTTAGGTTAGTATGCTTGCACGTTTGTACTTTAACTTTTTTTGGCTCGGCTTCTTTCGACGCCGATGCCGGCGACGCAGCACTTTCTCGCCCGCCAGCCACCGAGAAAAGGGTGCGCTCCGACCGGCCCCGCACCGCTCTTTCTTGGCTCATTCGAAATTACTGTCTTTCGCTCTGACATGCCTTACCTAGGGTTAGGTTAGTATGCTTGCACGTTTGTACTTTAACTTTTTTCGGCTCGGCTTCTTTCGACGCCGATGCCGGCGACGCAGCACTCTCTCGCCCGCCAGCCACCGAGAAAAGGGTGCGCTCCGACCGGCCCCGCACCGCTCTTTCATGGCTCATTCGAAATTACTGTCTTTCGCTCTGACATGCCTTACCTAGGGTTAGGTTAGTATGCTTGCACGTTTGTACTTTAACTTTTTTTGGCTCGGCTTCTTTCGACGCCGATGCCGGCGACGCAGCACTCTCTCGCCCACCAGCCACCGAGAAAAGGGTGCGCTCCGACCGGCCCCGCACCGCTCTTTCTTGGCTCATTCGAAATTACTGTCTTTCGCTCTGACATGCCTTACCTAGGGTTAGGTTAGTATGCTTGCACGTTTGTACTTTAACTTTTTTCGGCTCGGCTTCTTTCGACGCCGATGCCGGCGACGCAGCACTCTCTCGCCCGCCAGCCACCGAAAAAAGGGTGCGCTCCGACCGGCCCCGCACCGCTCTTTCA
>NC_135255.1:5199634-5204634 GCF_964204865.1 Styela clava
CTTGGGGCGACGCCCGGCCGTCTTCGCAGAGGCCAGGCGACGGCCCTCGGGTGAGGACGAACGCGACCCTGAGGCAGACGCGGTCCCGGGATTGAACCGAGACCGCAATTCGCGTTCAGAAGGTCGACGTTCAATGTGTTCTGCAATTCACATTACTTCTCGCACTTGGCTGCGTCCTTCATCGACTCGCGAGCCGAGTGATCCACCGTTAAGAGTCGTCCTCGACGTTTCGCCCGGCGCCGAAGCGCGCGGACGTCACACTGTGGGATCGACCACAAAACCACCACCGACAACAACTGCACAAAAACACCAACAAATGGCGCCGAGCGACCGCCGGGCTGGGCCGGCGGCACATCGAGCGCGGTGCCCAGAAGCCACCATCGCACTCGGCTGCCTTGCTATGCCAACGTGTTACGCGTGTCGCACGGGGCGGAACCCCGATTGACGGCCGCCCTCTCGGCGGCACCCAAAGACAATTAAGTGCGCGGTCGGCCGGGGCCTACCACCACTTTCGGTAATGATCCTTCCGCAGGTTCACCTACGGAAACCTTGTTACGACTTTTACTTCCTCTAAATGATCAAGTTTGATCGTCTTCTCGACACGCCGACGCGGCCGTTGCCAGCCGCGACGGGGCCGATCCAAGGATCTCACTAAACCATTCAATCGGTAGTAGCGACGGGCGGTGTGTACAAAGGGCAGGGACGTAATCAACGCAAGTTGATGACTTGCGCTTACTGGGAATTCCTCGTTCAAGGGAAACAATTGCAAGTCCCTATCCCAATCACGAATGAGGTTCAACGGGTTACCCGGACCTTTCGGCCTAGGTTAGACAGTCGCTGCTTCACTCAGTGTAGCGCGCGTGCGGCCCCGGACATCTAAGGGCATCACAGACCTGTTATTGCTCAATCTCGTGTGGCTAAACGCCACTAGTCCCTCTAAGAAGTTAGACGCCGACCGAGAAGGTCGCGTAACTATTTAGCATGCCAGAGTCTCGTTCGTTATCGGAATTAACCAGACAAATCGCTCCACCAACTAAGAACGGCCATGCACCACCACCCACAGAATCAAGAAAGAGCTCTCAATCTGTCAATCCTACCTGTGTCCGGGCCGGGTGAGTTTCCCCGTGTTGAGTCAAATTAAGCCGCAGGCTCCACTCCTGGTGGTGCCCTTCCGTCAATTCCTTTAAGTTTCAGCTTTGCAACCATACTTCCCCCGGAACCCAAAGACTTTGGTTTCCCGGAAGCTGCCGGAAAGGTCGTCATGGTAACGCCTCCCGATCGCTAGTTGGCATCGTTTATAGTCAGAACTAGGACGGTATCTGATCGTCTTCGAACCTCTGACTTTCGCTCTTGATTAAAGAAAACATTCTTGGCGAATGCTTTCGCAGTAGTTCGTCTTCCGCCGATCCAAGAATTTCACCTCTAACGGCAGAGTACGGACGCCCCCGTCTGTCCCTCTTAATCATTACCTCGTGCTCCGAAAACCAACAAAATAGAACCGAGGTCCTATTCCATTATTCCATGCAACACTATGCAGGCGAACAGCCTGCTTTGAACACTCTAATTTTTTCAAAGTAAACTTATCGGCCACCGCCGACACTCAGTCAAGAGCACCGACGGAGAACCGAAGGTGAGGCGAACGCAACCAGTGACACGCCTTGCGACGGACCGGCGGCGCTCGCCCAAAATCCAACTACGAGCTTTTCAACCGCAACAACTTTAGCATACACTGTTGGAGCTGGAATTACCGCGGCTGCTGGCACCAGACTTGCCCTCCAATGGATACTCGTTAAGAGTTTTAGGATGTACTCATTCCAATTACAGGGCCTCGTTAGAGTCCTGTATTGTTATTTTTCGTCACTACCTCCCCGTGTCGGGAATGGGTAATTTGCGCGCCTGCTGCCTTCCTTGGATGTGGTAGCCGTTTCTCAGGCTCCCTCTCCGGAATCGAACCCTGATTCCCCGTTACCCGTTATCACAAAGGTAGGCACGTAGCGTACCTTCGACAGTTGATAGGGCAGACACTTGAATGATACGTCGTCGGTGCAGAGACCGTACGATCCGCGTGGTTATCCAGAGTCATCAAACGTCACAGGACGAACCCGGTCGGTTTTGATCTGATAAAAGCGCGCCTCCCGAAGTCGGCGCTTAATGCATGTATTAGCTCTAGAATTACCACAGTTATCCACTTCGCTTACGAGACCAAATAAACCAAGACTGATTTAATGAGCCATTCGCAGTTTCGCTTTACGAGAACTCGTACTTGCACCTGCATGGCTTAATCTTTGAGACAAGCATATCACTACTGGCAGGATCAACCAGATAGCTGCGACAGCTGCGCTCGGCCCTTGCTGGGCCGCCCGGCGCGTGCTCGTCGCATTCGTTTAAGACCGAGGCAATCGCCTGCGGCCGTACTCAGCTTCGACAGTCGCTGGCCGCGACGTCCACGCTCTCGCCGGCAGTGCCAGGCGGAGCGATTTGCGTTTTTTCTTTGCTCGCCCTCTCTCGGGCTCGATCCATTCAGTTTCGCACAAACAAGAGCTCTGCCGGCCGCCTGCAGCGGTGCCTAAAACCCGGGCATAACAATGCGACCGTTCTGCTAGGCCGACAAGCGCTCAAGCCAGACGCTCGATCGAACGCCCCCTACATATTAGTCGAGACAACGGCTCGCTCATTAGCATCGCGTTTGTACTTTAACTTTTTTCGGCTCGGCTTCTTTCGACGCCGATGCCGGCGACGCAGCACTCTCTCGCCCGCCAGCCACCGAGAAAAGGGTGCGCTCCGACCGGCCCCGCACCGCTCTTTCTTGGCTCATTCGAAATTACTGTCTTTCGCTCTGACATGCCTTACCTAGGGTTAGGTTAGTATGCTTGCACGTTTGTACTTTAACTTTTTTTGGCTCGGCTTCTTTCGACGCCGATGCCGGCGACGCAGCACTCTCTCGCCCGCCAGCCACCGAGAAAAGGGTGCGCTCCGACCGGCCCCGCACCGCTCTTTCATGGCTCATTCGAAATTACTGTCTTTCGCTCTGACATGCCTTACCTAGGGTTAGGTTAGTATGCTTGCACGTTTGTACTTTAACTTTTTTTGGCTCGGCTTCTTTCGACGCCGATGCCGGCGACGCAGCACTTTCTCGCCCGCCAGCCACCGAGAAAAGGGTGCGCTCCGACCGGCCCCGCACCGCTCTTTCTTGGCTCATTCGAAATTACTGTCTTTCGCTCTGACATGCCTTACCTAGGGTTAGGTTAGTATGCTTGCACGTTTGTACTTTAACTTTTTTCGGCTCGGCTTCTTTCGACGCCGATGCCGGCGACGCAGCACTCTCTCGCCCGCCAGCCACCGAGAAAAGGGTGCGCTCCGACCGGCCCCGCACCGCTCTTTCATGGCTCATTCGAAATTACTGTCTTTCGCTCTGACATGCCTTACCTAGGGTTAGGTTAGTATGCTTGCACGTTTGTACTTTAACTTTTTTTGGCTCGGCTTCTTTCGACGCCGATGCCGGCGACGCAGCACTCTCTCGCCCACCAGCCACCGAGAAAAGGGTGCGCTCCGACCGGCCCCGCACCGCTCTTTCATGGCTCATTCGAGTTTACTGTCTTTCGCTCTGACATGCCTTACCTAGGGTTAGGTTAGTATGCTTGCACGTTTGTACTTTAACTTTTTTTGGCTCGGCTTCTTTCGACGCCGATGCCGGCGACGCAGCACTCTCTCGCCCACCAGCCACCGAGAAAAGGGTGCGCTCCGACCGGCCCCGCACCGCTCTTTCATGGCTCATTCGAGTTTACTGTCTTTCGCTCTGACATGCCTTACCTAGGGTTAGGTTAGTATGCTTGCACGTTTGTACTTTAACTTTTTTCGGCTCGGCTTCTTTCGACGCCGATGCCGGCGACGCAGCACTTTCTCGCCCGCCAGCCACCGAGAAAAGGGTGCGCTCCGACCGGCCCCGCACCGCTCTTTCTTGGCTCATTCGAAATTACTGTCTTTCGCTCTGACATGCCTTACCTAGGGTTAGGTTAGTATGCTTGCACGTTTGTACTTTAACTTTTTTCGGCTCGGCTTCTTTCGACGCCGATGCCGGCGACGCAGCACTCTCTCGCCCGCCAGCCACCGAGAAAAGGGTGCGCTCCGACCGGCCCCGCACCGCTCTTTCATGGCTCATTCGAGTTTACTGTCTTTCGCTCTGACATGCCTTACCTAGGGTTAGGTTAGTATGCTTGCACGTTTGTACTTTAACTTTTTTCGGCTCGGCTTCTTTCGACGCCGATGCCGGCGACGCAGCACTCTCTCGCCCGCCAGCCACCGAGAAAAGGGTGCGCTCCGACCGGCCCCGCACCGCTCTTTCTTGGCTCATTCGAAATTACTGTCTTTCGCTCTGACATGCCTTACCTAGGGTTAGGTTAGTATGCTTGCACGTTTGTACTTTAACTTTTTTTGGCTCGGCTTCTTTCGACGCCGATGCCGGCGACGCAGCACTTTCTCGCCCGCCAGCCACCGAGAAAAGGGTGCGCTCCGACCGGCCCCGCACCGCTCTTTCTTGGCTCATTCGAAATTACTGTCTTTCGCTCTGACATGCCTTACCTAGGGTTAGGTTAGTATGCTTGCACGTTTGTACTTTAACTTTTTTCGGCTCGGCTTCTTTCGACGCCGATGCCGGCGACGCAGCACTCTCTCGCCCGCCAGCCACCGAGAAAAGGGTGCGCTCCGACCGGCCCCGCACCGCTCTTTCATGGCTCATTCGAAATTACTGTCTTTCGCTCTGACATGCCTTACCTAGGGTTAGGTTAGTATGCTTGCACGTTTGTACTTTAACTTTTTTTGGCTCGGCTTCTTTCGACGCCGATGCCGGCGACGCAGCACTCTCTCGCCCACCAGCCACCGAGAAAAGGGTGCGCTCCGACCGGCCCCGCACCGCTCTTTCATGGCTCATTCGAGTTTACTGTCTTTCGCTCTGACATGCCTTACCTAGGGTTAGGTTAGTATGCTTGCACGTTTGTACTTTA
>NC_135255.1:5209634-5214634 GCF_964204865.1 Styela clava
GTTCACCATCTTTCGGGTCCCAACATGGACGCTCTTGCGCGACCGCCCCGGCAGAGCGGGTGCGATCGGCCGGTCGTGCGCCGGCGCCCGCACGGGGCTCCGGGTCCGACCTCGTTCGGCCAAAGGCCGCCTTCACTTTCATTTCGCCT
Source organism: Styela clava (assembly GCF_964204865.1). NCBI lineage: Eukaryota > Metazoa > Chordata > Ascidiacea > Stolidobranchia > Styelidae > Styela > Styela clava. The sequence continues at coordinate 5,209,784 of NC_135255.1, forward strand.
GCGAGTCTCGAACCACTCGACGACTCGCGCTCATGTTAGACTCCTTGGTCCGTGTTTCAAGACGGGTCGGGAGGGTGGCCGACGTGGCCACGGACCCCGAGCGCGTCGACGGCGCGCCACCGAAGCGGCAGCCCGCCGAACACCGGCACTGCGTACAGTGCAGGCGAACGACAAGCCAGCCGAACGGCGACGGCCGCACACAGAGAGCGCGCGGCATCCTTTCCTCGATCCGCCGCCGGGCCGCACCGCCCGCGCGCTGTAACACCCCCGCCGGAGCGGAGGCCACCTTCGCGCGGGGACTTAGACCGACGGCAAACCGGTCGTGACCCGCGCCGGTCGCTAGTGCGCTGAGACGGTGCGCGAGCCGACTCGGCAGCGGCGCCTTAAGCGTCCGCGAACCGAGACGGCGCGCCCCCGCACCCAACTGAAAGCGAGCCGGCGACCTGACGGGCCCTCCCGTTTGCCTCTCAACGGTTTCACGTACTCTTGAACTCTCTCTTCAAAGTGCTTTTCAACTTTCCCTCACGGTACTTGTCCGCTATCGGTCTCGCGACCGTATTTAGTCTTAGGTGGAGTTTACCACCCGCTTTGGGCTGCATTCCCAAACAACCCGACTCCGAGAAGACCCGAAGCGGCCAAGGCAAGCGCCCCTATGGGCCTAACACCCGCCGTGGGACGAGGCCTCGATCAGAAGGACACCGGCGCTCGCCGTCAGCCGCACTGGGACTTCCGTACGTCACAACTCGGCGCGCTCGAAAAGCGCGCAGATTCGACGCTGGACTCTTCCCGGTTCACTCGCCGTTACTCAGGGAATCCCTGTTGGTTTCTTTTCCTCCGCTTAATAATATGCTTAAATTCAGCGGGTGCTCTCGCCTGAACTCAGGTCGTATGTGTCAAGCGGGCCGCTTCTTACACGGCCCGCTGGCATCGCAAGTCGTCGCCGCCGGCGCCGACCGAGCGCGTACCGTCGCCGCCTTGGCCCACGGTCGGTCTTGATCTCGTGACCGGACCGACCGACCTGGACCCGCCCCTCGAACGTAGTTGAACACGTCGAGGGGCGCCGGCGGTGTACGGGACACGCGGTCGCGCCGAGAAAGCTCGGCGACCGCTTCAACTTGGGGCGACGCCCGGCCGTCTTCGCAGAGGCCAGGCGACGGCCCTCGGGTGAGGACGAACGCGACCCTGAGGCAGACGCGGTCCCGGGATTGAACCGAGACCGCAATTCGCGTTCAGAAGGTCGACGTTCAATGTGTTCTGCAATTCACATTACTTCTCGCACTTGGCTGCGTCCTTCATCGACTCGCGAGCCGAGTGATCCACCGTTAAGAGTCGTCCTCGACGTTTCGCCCGGCGCCGAAGCGCGCGGACGTCACACTGTGGGATCGACCACAAAACCACCACCGACAACAACTGCACAAAAACACCAACAAACGGCGCCGAGCGACCGCCGGGCTGGGCCGGCGGCACATCGAGCGCGGTGCCCAGAAGCCACCATCGCACTCGGCTGCCTTGCTATGCCAACGTGTTACGCGTGTCGCACGGGGCGGAACCCCGATTGACGGCCGCCCTCTCGGCGGCACCCAAAGACAATTAAGTGCGCGGTCGGCCGGGGCCTACCACCACTTTCGGTAATGATCCTTCCGCAGGTTCACCTACGGAAACCTTGTTACGACTTTTACTTCCTCTAAATGATCAAGTTTGATCGTCTTCTCGACACGCCGACGCGGCCGTTGCCAGCCGCGACGGGGCCGATCCAAGGATCTCACTAAACCATTCAATCGGTAGTAGCGACGGGCGGTGTGTACAAAGGGCAGGGACGTAATCAACGCAAGTTGATGACTTGCGCTTACTGGGAATTCCTCGTTCAAGGGAAACAATTGCAAGTCCCTATCCCAATCACGAATGAGGTTCAACGGGTTACCCGGACCTTTCGGCCTAGGTTAGACACTCGCTGCTTCACTCAGTGTAGCGCGCGTGCGGCCCCGGACATCTAAGGGCATCACAGACCTGTTATTGCTCAATCTCGTGTGGCTAAACGCCACTAGTCCCTCTAAGAAGTTAGACGCCGACCGAGAAGGTCGCGTAACTATTTAGCATGCCAGAGTCTCGTTCGTTATCGGAATTAACCAGACAAATCGCTCCACCAACTAAGAACGGCCATGCACCACCACCCACAGAATCAAGAAAGAGCTCTCAATCTGTCAATCCTACCTGTGTCCGGGCCGGGTGAGTTTCCCCGTGTTGAGTCAAATTAAGCCGCAGGCTCCACTCCTGGTGGTGCCCTTCCGTCAATTCCTTTAAGTTTCAGCTTTGCAACCATACTTCCCCCGGAACCCAAAGACTTTGGTTTCCCGGAAGCTGCCGGAAAGGTCGTCATGGTAACGCCTCCCGATCGCTAGTTGGCATCGTTTATAGTCAGAACTAGGACGGTATCTGATCGTCTTCGAACCTCTGACTTTCGCTCTTGATTAAAGAAAACATTCTTGGCGAATGCTTTCGCAGTAGTTCGTCTTCCGCCGATCCAAGAATTTCACCTCTAACGGCAGAGTACGGAGGCCCCCGTCTGTCCCTCTTAATCATTACCTCGTGCTCCGAAAACCAACAAAATAGAACCGAGGTCCTATTCCATTATTCCATGCAACACTATGCAGGCGAACAGCCTGCTTTGAACACTCTAATTTTTTCAAAGTAAACTTATCGGCCACCGCCGACACTCAGTCAAGAGCACCGACGGAGAACCGAAGGTGAGGCGAACGCAACCAGTGACACGCCTTGCGACGGACCGGCGGCGCTCGCCCAAAATCCAACTACGAGCTTTTCAACCGCAACAACTTTAGCATACACTGTTGGAGCTGGAATTACCGCGGCTGCTGGCACCAGACTTGCCCTCCAATGGATACTCGTTAAGAGTTTTAGGATGTACTCATTCCAATTACAGGGCCTCGTTAGAGTCCTGTATTGTTATTTTTCGTCACTACCTCCCCGTGTCGGGAATGGGTAATTTGCGCGCCTGCTGCCTTCCTTGGATGTGGTAGCCGTTTCTCAGGCTCCCTCTCCGGAATCGAACCCTGATTCCCCGTTACCCGTTATCACAAAGGTAGGCACGTAGCGTACCTTCGACAGTTGATAGGGCAGACACTTGAATGATACGTCGTCGGTGCAGAGACCGTACGATCCGCGTGGTTATCCAGAGTCATCAAACGTCACAGGACGAACCCGGTCGGTTTTGATCTGATAAAAGCGCGCCTCCCGAAGTCGGCGCTTAATGCATGTATTAGCTCTAGAATTACCACAGTTATCCACTTCGCTTACGAGACCAAATAAACCAAGACTGATTTAATGAGCCATTCGCAGTTTCGCTTTACGAGAACTCGTACTTGCACCTGCATGGCTTAATCTTTGAGACAAGCATATCACTACTGGCAGGATCAACCAGATAGCTGCGACAGCTGCGCTCGGCCCTTGCTGGGCCGCCCGGCGCGTGCTCGTCGCATTCGTTTAAGACCGAGGCAATCGCCTGCGGCCGTACTCAGCTTCGACAGTCGCTGGCCGCGACGTCCACGCTCTCGCCGGCAGTGCCAGGCGGAGCGATTTGCGTTTTTTCTTTGCTCGCCCTCTCTCGGGCTCGATCCATTCAGTTTCGCACAAACAAGAGCTCTGCCGGCCGCCTGCAGCGGTGCCTAAAACCCGGGCATAACAATGCGACCGTTCTGCTAGGCCGACAAGCGCTCAAGCCAGACGCTCGATCGAACGCCCCCTACATATTAGTCGAGACAACGGCTCGCTCATTAGCATCGCGTTTGTACTTTAACTTTTTTCGGCTCGGCTTCTTTCGACGCCGATGCCGGCGACGCAGCACTCTCTCGCCCACCAGCCACCGAGAAAAGGGTGCGCTCCGACCGGCCCCGCACCGCTCTTTCATGGCTCATTCGAGTTTACTGTCTTTCGCTCTGACATGCCTTACCTAGGGTTAGGTTAGTATGCTTGCACGTTTGTACTTTAACTTTTTTCGGCTCGGCTTCTTTCGACGCCGATGCCGGCGACGCAGCACTCTCTCGCCCGCCAGCCACCGAGAAAAGGGTGCGCTCCGACCGGCCCCGCACCGCTCTTTCATGGCTCATTCGAAATTACTGTCTTCCGCTCTGACATGCCTTACCTAGGGTTAGGTTAGTATGCTTGCACGTTTGTACTTTAACTTTTTTTGGCTCGGCTTCTTTCGACGCCGATGCCGGCGACGCAGCACTTTCTCGCCCGCCAGCCACCGAGAAAAGGGTGCGCTCCGACCGGCCCCGCACCGCTCTTTCTTGGCTCATTCGAAATTACTGTCTTTCGCTCTGACATGCCTTACCTAGGGTTAGGTTAGTATGCTTGCACGTTTGTACTTTAACTTTTTTCGGCTCGGCTTCTTTCGACGCCGATGCCGGCGACGCAGCACTCTCTCGCCCGCCAGCCACCGAGAAAAGGGTGCGCTCCGACCGGCCCCGCACCGCTCTTTCATGGCTCATTCGAAATTACTGTCTTTCGCTCTGACATGCCTTACCTAGGGTTAGGTTAGTATGCTTGCACGTTTGTACTTTAACTTTTTTTGGCTCGGCTTCTTTCGACGCCGATGCCGGCGACGCAGCACTCTCTCGCCCACCAGCCACCGAGAAAAGGGTGCGCTCCGACCGGCCCCGCACCGCTCTTTCTTGGCTCATTCGAAATTACTGTCTTTCGCTCTGACATGCCTTACCTAGGGTTAGGTTAGTATGCTTGCACGTTTGTACTTTAACTTTTTTCGGCTCGGCTTCTTTCGACGCCGATGCCGGCGACGCAGCACTCTCTCGCCCGCCAGCCACCGAAAAAAGGGTG